>NW_019384521.1:342366-444563 GCF_000671375.1 Centruroides sculpturatus
CAACCTTTTCTTGCCCACTTTTGAAGATCACCTGAAATTGCTGGATCATATAATTGGTACTTTGCACGATGAAGGGCTCAAATTAAACTCTAAGAAATGTCAGATTTTAGCTAAGGAAGTATGTTATCTGGGTCACACAATCAATATGCAAGGGGTGTGTCCTAACCCCAAAAATATTGAGTCAATTGGTCTTGTCAAACCCCTAATAAACATGAAGGGAGTGTGGAGTTTTCTTGGTTTGGTGGAATTTTTTTGGAAATTAATGCCTTCTTTCTCCAAGATCACAGCACTTCTTATTGAGCCTACAGAAAAGGAAAAGAAGTTTTCTTGGTGTTGGGAATGTCAGGAAAGTTTTGATAGATTAAAAGATGCAATATCTAAGCCATTGATCTTATCACATTCTAATTTTACTGAACTGTTTTTTCTGCATACTGATGCTTCAGAGTGTGCTGTAGCTACCATCCTGAAGCAGCATATAGAAGGCAATTTGCTACCTGTCAGCTACTTTAGTGAAAAGTTCCAGGAGGCTGAAATTAATTACTCCACCATAGAAAAGGAGTGCCTTGCAATAATTCTTGCCCTGAAACATTTCAAATTTCTAATCCTCTGCCAAAAGTCCATAATCATATTGGATCATAAGCCCCTTTTCTTTCTTAACATACAAGACAGGAGTAAATGCCTGGTGAGTAATGGAGTTAATGGACTATCACATTAAAGTGCAACACGTAAGGGGGTTTACTATAGGGTTGCAGACTTCTTATTGAGAATGTAAATGAGATTTGTAGAAAGGATACTAGCTCCCAGGATGCATGATTCCTGACAGGTATGATAATATCATCACAGGACAAAGATGAGTTTTTTGAGTCTCTAAAGAGAGACTTAATTAAAAATGAAAGTAATAAAGCTGTGATCTACAGGGCTCCACAATATGAAGTTATGAATGACTGCTTGTATAGGGTAGTGTACAACAAGCAAGTCAGTTGTATATATGTGGGGGAAGGCATCACCTTGGCATTGATCAGAGTGATCCATACCAACTCTCTTTTGGGCATTTCAATAATATCTGATATCTGCTAGAGGGATCATTTACATTATGCAGTTAGTTCTGTGTAAGTTGGAGAAGAATACTATTATACATTTTATGACTGACACACTACTATACAATATGTATGCAGATGATGACTTCATATTATGGAGAAACAAAAATAAGATTCAACAGCTTTTGATTGATGTCAACTCAAATAATGAAGGACTGAATCTTAAAATGGAACAAATTAGTCTAACACAAATACATTTCTTGGACATAAACATCACATTTAATGATGGATCATTAAACACCTAGGAATATATTAAACCCTCTTGGTGAAATGATCTCTACATTTATAAACTCTGGGCTTTAATGCATTAATCAGAAGGGCCTTCAGGTATTGCTCTAACATATATGACAGAATAAAATTAAAAATGTTGCTGTATCCTTAAGATATAACTTTTTATCAATTTTTCAATTACAGTAGTTTTATATGTGGAATAGAAAGAGAAAAATAACTAAATTTATATATAACAAGAACATGAGTGGTGTTATGTATGAAATAGCAAACTACAAAGACTCCCAGTCAGTTTTCAAGATGGCACCCACCATTTATAGCCTTTTAAGAATGATGAAAATGAAGTTAAATGAGCAATTACTTATTGTGACATTGTCACAATACTGGGTTGCAATTTTTAATGTATTTAATTCAAAATATGTGCTCTCAACCTCAAATAGTGGCTTTCCCCTGTACATCATACTTTTCCTTTAACAATAAAGTCATGCTGGTCATCTATCTAGCACCTTACAGGGTAAAATTTTTTAACTGAAATAACGACTTCTGGTTTGCATTGGAAGTTCTTATATAGTTAATCGGGGACTCCTGCCCCTAAAATTCCCATATCCAAGTTCGTCTTTCATCTATCTCGAGATTCAAAAAAGACAGTGGGAATTTATAAGTCTACAATTTTTTCAAATTGCAGCCCAAAAAGCAGATCAGGCTGGAGTATATACAATCCCATATAAAAATGAACAATTGAGTTTGGAGAAGGAATACATAGAAGTCACAAACAAAAACGTTACTAAGCATCTTAAAGAACACATGTATAACATCGAGAATGGGCAGTATTGTACGACTTTGTATAGAATGGCAAAGAATCAGTGGTAGAATGAGATGAAGCTAACATTATAAAACTGGTACACTCACCAATGTTAGCAATGAATTTGGAAAAAGTTAAAATTTATAGAAGTAACATTTTAGGCAGATGTATGAACTATGAGGATGCTGCAGTATTATCCAGTGTGAAAATATAGGTAATTTTTGGTTAATGGGATGCCAGCTGATATATAAAGCAATGGGAAAGATTCAAGCTCCGAACGAGGGGTTTCACACCACCCCCAGAATTGTCTATCCTTCATGATATATTCACCTTCAAAGGTCAGTTTTTAATACGTATCAGTATACTGCCTATCCTACATGCTTCGCATGTAGATGTGTGCATCGGTGCTCGCTATCGCTTCCACCTCAGTGCCCTCTAAAACTATATAACATCAAGTACTCCACAAACAGTCAAGTGGACTACTCGAAGCCAGCATAGTGCTATGAGCTAAATAGTTAAATGCAACAGTATTCTGGCAACCCGTTAACCGAAAAGTACCAAAATATATAGTTGGAAAGAACTTATTGAAGAATAGTGCATAATGTCCATATAATCAACAACTGATGTTACGTTACGCATGATGCAACCGATGCAACTTATGTTATGAATGTAATTTTTTTTATTGTTCCCTTTTTATCTTATTATATTTATTATTTTGTTATTTTAAATTGTATATATATATATATTACTGTAATTTAGCTCAATATTCCAAAAAATTTTGTATTTTAAATGTGTTTTTAACCAGTTATCAATGATCCATAGCTTTTTAAAAACTTGGAGATGGCATGTAGAACAGGTTAAAAACATTTCTTAAAGTTAATAAATAATTCTCAGTCATATAAGATGTTATTGTGAAAATTAACAAATATTGTTTTTATATATTGTTTATATTAGTAGTTTAAAATAGTAGANATGTATGAACTATGAGGATGCTGCAGTATTATCCAGTGTGAAAATATAGGTAATTTTTGGTTAATGGGATGCCAGCTGATATATAAAGCAATGGGAAAGATTCAAGCTCCGAACGAGGGGTTTCACACCACCCCCAGAATTGTCTATCCTTCATGATATATTCACCTTCAAAGGTCAGTTTGTAATACGTATCAGTATACTGCCTATCCAACATGCTTCGCACGTAGATGTGTGCATCGGTGCTCGCTATCGCTTCCACCTCAGTGCCCTCTAAAACTATATAACATCAAGTACTCCACAAACAGTCAAGTGGACTACTCGAAGCCAGCATAGTGCTATGAGCTAAATAGTTAAATGCAACAGTATTCTGGCAACCCGTTAACCGAAAAGTACCAAAATATATAGTTGGAAAGAACTTATTGAAGAATAGTGCATAATGTCCATATAATCAACAACTGATGTTACGTTACGCATGATGCAACCGATGCAACTTATGTTATGAATGTAATTTTTTTTATTGTTCCCTTTTTATCTTATTATATTTATTATTTTGTTATTTTAAATTGTATATATATATATATTACTGTAATTTAGCTCAATATTCCAAAAAATTTTGTATTTTAAATGTGTTTTTAACCAGTTATCAATGATCCATAGCTTTTTAAAAACTTGGAGATGGCATGTAGAACAGGTTAAAAACATTTCTTAAAGTTAATAAATAATTCTCAGTCATATAAGATGTTATTGTGAAAATTAACAAATATTGTTTTTATATATTGTTTATATTAGTAGTTTAAAATAGTAGAAGTATAATAATTGATAATTTTAAACAAATAACGTATAATTTTACCTTGGATCTTGCGATTTTTCGTTAAAATTGAAGGAATTTACATGGTGTAGCTTATCTTTGCGTCAAACACATACACTTTGTAATGAATCAAATCAGACGAACATTACCCACAAACACAACAAACTCGTTACAGTGTTGCCAACCTACTACTTTTTCTACGATGATTAAATTATTATTATTATTTTTTTTTTTTAAATAATACATAAACTTTCTTATATAATAATAATTCATAAAATATTAAATTAAAACTTTGAATATTTATTTATATAAACAAAATCAGGCAAAAAACTGGAAAGCTATATACTGACGTAACAAAGCAAGGAAAAGCTAATTGCCATTCGTGCCCCTCGAGAGCCCCACCAAGAGATATAAATGTGAGTAGATGATGGAACATTGTACGCGTGTGAATGAGTTGATGCGGATTGCAAGGCCAGTTGTACCCTTCAAGAATATCATCTTGTGAGTTCCCAGATGAGGTTCGAACTCGAGTAAACTGTGAAATTCTTGCGCGACACAAGATGTAAACAACGAGACTCGGAACGGCTCGAGTATGTGTCAACTATCTGTTAAGGTCTTAGCGGAAGACAAACTCTAACACGAGCGCTCATAAACAGGTAGATCTTTGACTCGCGTGTCTATAAAATGTTGGCCGAGATAAACCTTTTCGAACAAAAAAAGGAATTTTTGATAGATGAAAGATGAAAAATGATCGTTAAATTCTTAGACGTCAAAAAAATGGTAAATAACGGCCGGAGTTATGAGTGCAGGTGTTATTATTTTATAAACAGTCACCGAGCAGAGTCGACAAAGAGCTATCGGATGGACACCTCGAATCGGACCATTCCCGCGACCCGAAAAAGTTTCGTCTTGCACCTGGAGACAAAGGAGAGACCAATCGGGAAGCGAGGAATGGAACGAGGGACCAATCCAAAATGCGAACAGTGGGGGAAAAACTATAAGAATCGGAACTTCACGGTCGGAAGAGAGTCTCCTCCGGATTAAGCCTACAGTGGTAATTTAGATTGTGTTGTGCATCCGCCGATCGCCAAGGAAGCCGCAACGAAACAACGAACTTCTGTGTCGTCCAGATATCCTTCTCGTCCGCCGGAACTGTGACCCATCACACGAACTTTCGCCGTTCCCAGGAGCACCGAGATTTTGGAATTGTCCTATATCGATGTAAGCATGAATTCGAACAAATAAACGGGTTTTATCTTGTAAAACACTTGTACATCATTTGCCTCCTTCGCCACCGCCCACATACGCGGTTTCCCTTAGGCTCATTCTGACGCGAGATAGACTTTATTTCCCCCTTAACGTCGGCAACCTTACAATCTCTAATTAAACTATCCCTAATGTGATTGTACCGAAAATTTTTATTGCAGCGAAAAACTAAGTGAAGTGGTGTTTGGTCCTCCTGAATACCACAATCGCATTGTGGATTGTCCCCAAGGTTAAATCTATGCAAGTCTTGCTTAAAGTTACGTGTCCTGTAAATAGCTGAGTGAGGGTGTAACTATAGTAAAAGTGGCGAAGAGTCGCAGTAGTGTCAACCTTGGGGATGAAAGTGTAGATGAGCCTACCAGTAATGTCACGGTCCCAAATCTTCATTCTCTGGCAAGAGAATGAAGATTTGCTTCTTGCCATGATTGTCGATGTACGAGGTAGGAACGTAACTGAAAGTACTAGTGACTGAAGACATTGCAGCTTGTTTGGCAAGACGAACACAGTCAGCGGTCTCGTTGCCGAGAACCCCCGCATGACCCGGGACTCATTGGGCATCTATTCTAATGTTGTTGTCTAAGTGTCTGAGAATGTGGTGTATGAGATGGACGAGTTTTAAAAGGCTATCAGACTTCGCAATCCTGTGTAAAGCTACCCTATATATGTCAGAATAAATGCGATAGTGTAAGTCAGTGTTTTTCAACCTGTGGGTCGCGAAGCCTTACACGGGGGGTCACGGGTAAAAGAAAAAGACAAATGTTTGTAGGTCCTACACTACATTAAAAAAAACTACAATTTCAGCGAGTACCTGTTTATTATACAGTACAATTGGTTTTTTGATCGACATTTAGGTCTGAACGATGGGTGTCGCCAGGGAGGGGTCTGGGTAGGTACGGCCCACTGTAGAAAATGATAGCCGAAAAAGTGTTGAGCCGACTTTTAAAAGAAGTAATAAGTAGAAAAGTAGAAGTTGAAAACTCTAATCCTAAAAAAAAAGAAAAAAAACAGGTCAACAGCACCCCGAGTTAAATGTTATAATGAAAAGGAAGTTTCATACTATACTATACGTGTCTTAAGTTATTGTCGATTCTTCCCAACATCTTATTCTAATCAACAATAATTTTTCTCAACAGAAAGAAAATTAAATACAGTTGTCCCTTGATAATCCGACAGGTATGGGACCAAAGGTGTGTCAGATTACCAAAAGTGTCCGGATTACCGAAAATAATTACATATTTCGCATTGTTTTGCTAGCAGTAACTTACAATATTCTCTACTCCAACTGTTCGAACAGAACTGCTCACATAAAACACACGAAATGTGTGTCATCGAGTAAGAATTGGATGGGGAGATTCACATTGCGACATGCTTCTGTGCAAGCAGACACGTAACGGGGACATGTACCTTGACGGGAGGTGCGTGGGACTGCTGAGCATGTCGGATTAAAAAACGTCGGACTACAGAAGGACAACTGTACATAGTTTTTAAAATCACTGATATAGTTTTAATATGGCCCTAGGGGGTCGCCAGAATTTTTTAACTTGTAAAGGGGTCGCGTATTCGAAAAGGTTGAAAAACACTGGTGTAAGTAGTGTCTAATATGAATTAAGCTCATATAAATAGCTAAAGTTTCCGCCTGTGCTATTGAGCACTGTGAACCAAGTCAGAAGCATGCGTTGTGAAGCTCGCGGCCTATGTCGGAGTAAACTACAAAAGCGGCATCCAATCGTCACCCATCTTGGAACCGTCAGTGTAAATCCTAAACATGGGATGATCATCTGGATGTTCGAAGTAAACGTCAGGGGCAAGCTGATGGGAGGGATGGTAATCGAAAGGGTATTTTTGTCGATGCTGAATTTTTTGATATCATCGGTAAAGGTCAAACTGGGAAAGGGGAAATCTTACCTACTCTAATCATTTTGTCGACATCTGAGTCGCTATAATCTCGTCAAGGTAAAATGACAAGATTTTTCTGCCAAATAATGCGTTTAATTTCTAAGTCGATGAAGGTCAATCCTGACATTACCTAAAGGGCACTAGTGGGTGCGGTCCTACAAGCCTGACAAATGCGGAGAGCTGCAATCTTTCGAACAGATAATAGTTTTTTACGGTTACGGACTTTGGCAGCCACGTGGCCCCAGACCTGAACGGCATAGAGGAGTGGTGGCTGAATTGCACCCCCGTAAATAAGCTTAGTAGTACTTTTTTTTACTCTTTCCGCCCTGTGGGCACTAAGAAAGCCTCTTATAGCAGGCCCATTATGGGTTCGGCCAAGCCCACAATAGGTCGGCCGGGTGATGAGAAACGGAGCCCGACATTTCCAGACAGACCACCCCCGAAAAATTCCTGGGGACCGTTCGACACGTCCGGATCGATCCCGGATCCTCCAAAGCGGTAGGCTGCTACATTTACCGCTTGACCATCCGGCCGTCAACACTAGAAGACCTGTGACGGCTTCAGTGACATTTTCCAGACTTTCTGTATCTATTTTTGGCCACTTAATATCAGATTTACTGCTTGGCATTTTCGTCTGTAATTAGGCTTCATATGATGTAACAGGTACAGATGCTTGTCGTTTTAAGAAAGAAGTAATTTGCGAAGAAAAGTAAATTGTATTTGCGAAGAAAAGTAAATTGTTGCCTCTAATTAATGAAAATACATTACAGCTTACCTGCGGCTAATCCGTGAAGTAATACCACCGATTTTTTCATCTCAAGAAACTTAAGTATTAGCATCAGAATTTTACAAACAGATAAAAAAAACCTTTTCATCACAATTGTGTCTACAAAATAACTGGTTCCCCGCCTAAAAATTTGATGACACAACAACCTTCGTAGGGATTTTTCGCGCAACTGTCATGGCGTTGATGTACAATAGTTGTTTGAAACGAACTCTACCATTTTGTACTAGGTGGCAAAGAGCCGCACAAGAACCTCGCGGAGGCCGCAGGTTCCCCACTTAGGGTATAGAGTATTGGGATAATTGTTATTGATTTTGGAAGATAATTTTTTTTATCCATAGTCATTTATAGTCAATTACAGATCAAGTAAGTTGATTTACACTAACTGTTTCATTGATATTTCTAATAGTATGAGAATATATTGATTCTATAAACGTAGGCCTGCTTTCCGACTTTCCCAAGAAAATAACTTGAGCGATGTTACAGTATTATTTAAAAAAAGCTTATTGATTTGTCAAATTATAATACTAATACAAAACAATCTAAGCTTATGTAATTATTAAATTTTTCAAAAGAACCTATAACATTTCAATCCGTTAATTATCATAAATATTGAAGGTACAGAAAAGGTATAGAAAAGACTTATCTCGATTCTTCCTTCTTGTATTGTGAAAGAAATGTCGAAAAACTTCTATCTTAACGCAAAACAATCAGATGATATTCTTATCAAATATCTGTGTTAATTATTGTATATTTATATCTGGCAACAATGGTAAAGTTGTTAGTTGTCAGAGTTTCGTCTGGTTGAGAAGTTGTAAATAAGTTCTGTTTAGTTATTAAAGTTAAGTATTAACAGAATAAAACAAAAGAAAAGAAAAAAAAAAGAAAACAAAAGAAAAGTAATGCTTTATTTTTTATCTTAACAATCTGAAATTAAATATTTATAAAATACTAGCTGTTACCCGCGACTTCGCCCGCGGAAGTTTTGCAAGCAAACCCTATTTATATTCAGTATTTCAATAACCATAGTAATTGTTATATAACACCTTCCCCTGAGAATGAAGAGAATTGCCGAGAATCAAACGAAATGTTTTCAATTTGATGAATTTTCTGGAACGTTTACAATCATTCTATAATCGAACCAATATGCAGTAACAAATTCGAACTTAAAACGGTTCGAACATTTGAATAAAAAATCGAAATATATAAAAATATTTATACAATGTCTGAAATGTTATTAATTTAATACACCTAAGTACTCGATGAAGAGTAAAACCTCTCCCTCTCCCGCCCGCTGGGGAATTTCGAAAAATCCCTTCTTAGTGTGCGTTTTCATGACGTACCCTAACTGTGTACCAAATTTCACCTCTACATTCAACCGTTTGCTCTGGGCGATGATGAATCACCCAGTCAATCAGTCAGGACAAGTAATTTTATATACAGTATATAGATATAAAGACGAGTTACTTAAATACATATTAAACTTAATGCTTATGTGAAAAAATTAAATATTTTCAGAAATGAATAAATGCATGATAGATAAAAGATATACGGTGTCTTTAATGTATCGTGACATTAATGATGATAATACAGTATTCCTTTTCGTGTTTTATTTGACTTTTAAGTTAATATCGTCAAGTTTTGTGTCTAGAACAAGAAAATCTCGTTTATGTATCACAACATAATTTTAGTTTTTCTGTATCGATTACAACGTTTATTAAGGAATATATTCTTTATCGAAAAAATAAAAGGATGATCTCTTTCACTTACTTTATGTGTCCCATATGGACTGTTGATGTTCAAATACGAAACACCACTTACAGATTCCGGAATGTAACTTCTGTGTATATCAAATTTTATCCTTCATACAATATGTTAAAAGAAATAACTGGACCCCTGGATTGATTTCCGTTAATGAAAATTCTCAATTTAACATCGATCGAATTTATTTACGCAAATCATTTGGCTTTTTCTGCTGTCCACTGATTTTCCATTGCAATTCTCCGTAGTTTATTTCCAACATGTTCAACATCGAGTGATTTTGAATTTCTTTCCACGCTTTATGAAACATAAAAAAAACCACGATTAATATTGAAATATTCTATATAGATTAAACACATACCTCAATTCTAAATTTAGAAATCTTTCAACGTCTTCGATCTTCGATTTCAATACATAAAGCAAGAATAAAATTCTAAAATTAATCACTTAATTGTTTTTGCTTCCAATTTGTCTAATATCTGCTTATCTTTCATTCTGTCCTCGTTTGCTGAAATATATAAAGATCATAATCAAAATTAAGATATTCTAAATGGATCTTGGGACGCTTAAAGAATTATACTAACAAAAATTTGCTTTTCTATCCTCTTCCCTATCATTACCATTCCTCAGAAACAGGAACTTAGTTCTTCCCCATAATTATGTCCTGAAGCCAGAAGTTAAAATAATTTGCAAATATACAGGAGTTGTTTTTAAACAGTTGTATCTGTTTCTAATATTGCTTTCATTTTATGGATCGGCTATAAGCTGGCAAATGAACTACTTGGTGCATATTGAAGAATTCTAAAAGTAGATCGTCTCGATGTTTATTTCGCAGACTGGGGCATTAGAATAAATAAATTATTGTCGAAATATGAAGGATTCGTGATATATAATATATGATTTAAAAGAAATATTATAATAATATATTGCAGTCATCCCGTAATGAATGGAAAGAAAAATAAACGTTTGGTGCATCCTTACGTCATCAAAGACTTGCTCCCCTATGTCAGATACAAACAAATTCCTCCTCATAAACTTCTGATATAATACTTAAATGGTTCTTTCGATAATTGCTTACTTAACCTGGAAGGATTCGAGGTTAAATGAGCAATTTATAAATCTAATCAATTTAATTCAACAATAATTTGTATAATAATCGTTAATATAAATAATGAAAATGTTTCAAGTGGGAAATTTGTTCTATTTTAATCACACAGATAAAAAAAAAAGTGATACTTACCTTCTCGAAACATTCCGATTTAAAATAGCATCGAAATATCAATACAATGAATAAAAGTCGGAATTTCTGGATAAATTCTATTATTCAATAATAGAAAAAGAACAATTGGAAGTAATTGTTAGATAAATATGACGTGTGGGTAAATGTATCACGCGTTACGTCGAAAGCATTAAATTGTTACTACAAATGTCCGATGTTATGTATAATTTTTTAAACATTTTCCAGCTGATCGTAAATATTAATTCAAAAACTGATATCGATGTCAAATAATTAGCATCGTATAACACAACATTATCTGATATTGAAAACGTCATTTTCCCATGTTTATTATATTTAAAAAGATTTTTATATCCAAATTTAATTATTTTAATTGTTATGAATATTTTTTAACGTTTTATCCTGATTTTTAACCCCTCTGTTTAGCCATACTAATTTATTCGATAAATTAATCTGAAATCTTCAATTTGATGGAAAATTCCAAAAATATGCAATTGCATTTTATTATAAAGATATAAAATATTAACAATCTCGAATTTTATAAATAGTTTTAACGCCTGCTTACTTATTACAGTTAATGTTAAGAAAGAGACATGATAAAAATACCTTCAGCAATTCTTTGTTCGGCCGTGTATATTCGGCGCTTTATCTGCACTAGACACCAAACATCCTGCTAACAAATTCATTGAAATCTCGCCTCCATTAATTCCCAACATCTGAACGAACGTTTTTCAACAACGGAATGAGAAGAATAAAGCTCAACAATATTAAGTTTGATGAATTGTTTAATAATTTTTGACGGAAATCCACTTTAACATTTAATAACATAGGACCTACAACTAATAGAATAATAAACTTTATAAATTACAAACAATTAACGATTTGTCTGATTCATCTGGCGAGATCTGCATAATTGATGATAAAACGCTACGAACGACCGATTGGTTACGGTGATAGCTTACCGCTTTGGGGTCCCGGGTTCGATTCCGGACTTGTTGACGAATCCTAGGAACTTTTCTGGGTTGGTCAGTCCTAATACGCCGGACATCATTCCTTATCACCTGGCCGCCCCATTGCAGGTCTAGTCGAACTCATAACGGGAATCTCATGAATTTTTTGGGGGTTGGTCCGTGGCGATTTAGTAATTTCTGCTCGTTTCTAGAGACTTTAATTTATTTTATCGAATGTTTTTAAGTTGTATTTTTCTTACATCTGTTTATGGTTGCTAATAAATATTTCAGAGTGGCTTAATACTATAATGCGCGTTATAATAAGCATAAATTATATATGCTGCAGTTGCTATGTGGAAGCAGTCATCTTGGTTAATTACAGGTATTCGAAGGCATCTTAAATAAATTCTGTTTTTTTTTTTTTTTTAAAGCTGTTTCTACCTAGTGGGCACTAAGAGGGCCTCTTTTAGCAAGCTCGTTAGCCTCTTTGGTTCGGCTTGATGGTGAGGAACAGAACCTGACATATCCAGGCAGACCATTTCCAGAAAAATTCTTGGGAATTGCTCGACCCGTCCGGATGCGATACCATGGTCCTCAGAGCGGTAGGCTGCCACCTTGACCGCTCGACCATCTGGCGGTCGAGGCCGGATGGCCGAGTGAATTCTGATTCTAACCGTGACGTCAAAAAATTCAGCATGTTCGCAAGTACCGCTACAACAGAGAGGCCTTTCAACAGAATAATATTCAACTGTTCTGGAACCGTTGAGTCTGCTGAACGCGGCTAATGGGTAATATACTTCGAGATTGATTGGTTATAATGTTACAAATAAAATTTTGTTAAATATTTTATCAAATTTAAAATATATTTATTACTTTTCAAATTTGAATAAAATATTTTATATTACTTAATAAAGAAAACAAGAAAAAATTTTAAAATATATAATACTCGAATCTGACGAATTAGCTTCCTGCACTCTATCAAATTACTATAAATTTTCAAATATAATAAATATAACTTTTAAAGTATATACTAGTTATAATTTAAAAATATTTAATATAAATCACTTAAATAAAATAATATAATAAATTTAAAACAAAATGTACTAATTGTTTTAATTTTATCAGGCCAATCAGGATACGTCTGCCAATCACGTGGTTACTACGCACACTTTTCAAATTTAAAATCTGATTAATCGAAAAGAAATTGATTACTTGATAAGTGTAAGTAAGAGGAAGTTGAAATTATTGTTTTATATATTGTATGAAAGTTAATTTATAGTCAATAGACATGTTACTTTTCATATAAATATAGATTTATGTCTATAGACAATATTTTGATGAGTTGTATCAACTTTCTTTACTATTGTTTATCATAACAGTTAATTTCCAATTATATTGTTATTTTTACTTATTCATGATGCCTTATATATTATTATTATTATTTCGCTAAATTTAACCTCAATCTATATGTGATAAAACTTAATTTATTATATTATTTATTATTATTTTAATGTATCAATTAGATTACTTATGTCAGACTTATCAGCTAATCTTTGAGATTATTGTCTACATTTAAATTTAATAAACATTAATTTTGCTTTTAATTTGTACTTTATTTTTCTATAAACATAGGAAAATAAAAGCAATATTTATTAATAAAAACATCATTGTTCTTATTTTATACAGTTATAATTGTATTATTTTAGTATTTACTGTTTTGCTGAAGCTTGTCTTGCTATATTATTTGAGAAATTTTAAATATTTATCTACAAGATACTCAACATAATTTATTTAAAATATTTTTCAAAATAGAGAAGATCAAAGGATATCGTTAAAACTTGATTATAATTCTAAACTTATTTTTATAGTAGTTATAGTACTTGTTAAGTAATGAACTTTTATTTAATTCATTCAGAAATTAGATTCTATTTACAAATATTTTATACCAAAATTTACATAAATTATAGAAAAATATAACATCTTGCAAATAAGTAATAGATAACTTAATCACTGTTGTGGTTATTTAATTTATTTAAAAGATGTAATAATTACTGTATAATTTTGAGAAGAAAATACTAAGAAATACTTAATTTTAATGATAAATTTTATTAATAATAATTTTATTTCATTTTTATTTATGAAAGAAAATAGTTACAGGTTTACTAAATTCCATAAAATTATTTATTATTAAAATTCCTTCTACATGACCTTTGCTCTTGAAAAAATATTAGATATCCATTGGACCGATAACATATCATAGAGAAAATATTCTTTACTTGTCAGAATTACATTACATATTATAGTATGAAATTTTTCTGTACTAAATTAAATCATTCAAAATTAATAAAATTTATATAAAAATATATTACTAATAAAACAAACTACACAAGAAAAGCAAATTAAGTCAACTCAAAATATTTATTAAATATTTTTACTAAAATGAAAAGTTATGTAATAACTACATTACAATATTGTATTGTCATGTCATGAAAAAAAAGATGATTTTAATAAATTTTATTATAAACTGAGATTTTGTTTATGATTTAAAGTTGTACTGAATGTTAAGATAGAATTTTTAAGCATTTTCAGAATTATTTGTATTTATAAATACTTTTTTTTTATACAAAAATATTTTGATGGAGTTAAATATTAAGCTTAAAAAACAGTATATTTTATAAACACAAATGTTAGAACAATTGCTGTTTCACAAAAGCTGCATGTCATTAAAATTTTTGATTATTTGTCAGAAATTGATCTTCAATTTATAAATTATTTTAAAAAATAATTACATTTTCAGCTACCAGTATACTAACTAAATTAGTTATTGAGTTAAGACAAATTTAATTAGCAATTAATTTTTATAATTTTAAAAATATTTCTTTTAATATATTTTTATTAAATTCATTTAAAATGGTTGAGTAATCAAAATTTCTGATGATTAACATTTTATTAAGTGCACTAATTGTTAACTTTCAAAAAGTTGAGATTGCAGATTTTTAAAAATGTTTGGAAATTAATTATAAAAATATTATTTTTAATACAGGTAGATTTTTATATTTAGTAAGAGGGGAAAAACAGAGAATGCCTTCAAGTAGATATTCTGTTTTAGAAAATAAATACATTTTAAAGGAAACAATTGGTTCAGGTAAGTTAAAATTATTATTTTTGAATGTAATTTATCTTAATTTTTTTGTACATTATATTTGAAATAAGAAAGGAAATTAATAACTATCATAACTGAAATTAAATATTATTATTAATAATTCCAAAAAATTAAATTTAAAGTCATTTTTTATTTTTATTTGTTGATTTACATTTTGTTATTACTGTAAATAAATTTTTTCAGTATCTAGAGATTCTAATTCATACATATAGTCTGTGAGTATTATGGCATAAAATGGCATTACCATTTTATTCTGTTGTCTTTCACAATTTATACATTCCAAGTTTTAGTATTAATTAGAGAAAAAAGTGATGTAGAATACACCAAATTACTACAGATAACATCTTACTTACCCCGACATTAATTTATTTCTTTGGTTTACTTACATTCTATTATTACAATGCTTCAACTACAATAATAATAATAATATTCTTTTGATGATGAAAATCTTAAAATTATAGTCTTGCAATATTATTAATCTGTTATAATTTGTTACCTTTATATTTATATAGTTTATTCAAACAATTAAATGCATACATTAAAACAATGCTATTGTTTTCTTTTTTGGATGAAGTATTTTGTTATTAAAATTCTGAAATGAAGGCAAATAAAGTTATAATTATTATAAGAACATAATTTAAGTTATTATACAGAATACAGTTTTATTAAATTCTGTAGAACAATTTTTTATTTATTTATATATAGCTAAAATTAATACATAGATTTAATTTTCCAAAATAATAAAATTTCTTTATTAGAGTATGATTGGAAACTATATTAATAGAATTTTATAAATATTTTAAAAATTTAATATTGATTAATCAAGTCAATTTAGTCCATGTGACTACAAAAAATAGTTAATGCAAAACATAAAAATTAAATCCTAAATTGATACCTATCTAACAGATAAGAAATACAGAAATGGTGAATTTGAAGTATTTTGTAATTACAATTTCCTATGATTAGAATATTTGATTTTGAAAATGCTGTAGATTTTTGTGTTAATATTTGTAATAGTTGCTAACATCTCTACTCACAGTTTGGACAATTGAAAATCTTCATTGTGATTACAGATTTATTGACATGCAGTGCTAGTAAATTCTCTTCTATGAAGCTTTCATTCTCAAAATCTATTTGATCGATTTTGATTAAACTTTGCCATTTTCCATTAATTGCAATGAGTAATTTAAAAACGTAATAAAAAAATGGGGGTCTATGACTTTGTATTTGAGCTATAATGTTGTAGCACAAGTGTGTGTTACAAAGTGATATCTCAAATTGTGCAACAATGTTGTGTGATGTTTGCTAGCATGCCTTCTATGGGCTTATAGAATTGAGTTTGTTCTCAAAATTTAATGGGCTGATTTTGATAAAACTTTGCCATTTTCCATTAATAGTGATGAGGAATCCAAAAATATAATAGAGCAGGGATGTAGACCGTGGTCAACCACAAAGGTTTTGAAAGTAGCCTGCAAATCTAAAGTTGAACAATTTGCTTTCACTTAAATTAATGTTTAAAAATCTTAATTCGATAATTTATTCTTACAATAATAGACTGTCTGTGCAACATACCCATATTGTTTGTATTTATCCCGATGAACAATGCAAATAAACGTTAATGCATGCACATATAAAAATTCTAAAATTGTTTGCCCATATTCATAGTCGCCCACAGACTATATTTTACCAAAAAAAGTAGCCCCTAAGGGATAAAAGTTTGGCCACACCTGTAATAGAGGGTCCATTTAAATAAAAAAAAAATAGGAGTCCATGACTTTGTTTTCGATATACAGAGGTATTAAATTAATAATGTCCATGCTCTTTGATGCAAGTGAGTGTGCCTAATGGAATTTATGCCTAGGGGTTAAAAATAGAATTAGCATTGTGTGTGCCTAATGGAAAATAGGTGCAAAAAATGAGTAAAACACAAGAACAATGCAAACAATAGCAATTACTTTGTTCTTGGATTGCCTCTCCATTTCAGCAAGTGCAAACTGTGTCTCCCATGGCCAGCAGATACAAAGATAAATTCTCTCATGACTGACAAATACAAGGATAGCCTGTCTTTTGGTGGCAAGTGCAAGTTTACCTTCTGCAACCATTAGTTGCAAGGATCACCTCTTTTTTTCCAGCTCTGTCTCAATTCTATTGCAATACGGTGGGTCTGAGAAAGATCTTTATCATTCTAAACATTAATAACAAAGATATTAACAGGTGAAATGAAATGCAGTTTGCTGCAACAGAATGAAGAAATATAAGAGTTTTTTTCTGGTATCAATTGCCGTTTTAAAGGAAAAGATAAAATTAGCAATCCTCACTGTCACACCACAAATGTTAAAAAACACTTGGAGGGAAATCGAGTACAGACTTGACATTGTTCATGCTACTAACGGAGCTCATGTACAGTTACATTGAAGGTACTATAAAAAATCTCTTAGATTTCTTCATTCTTTTGCAGCAAACTGCATTTCATTTCACCTGTTAGTATTTTTGTTATTAATGTTTAGAATGATAAAGATCTTTCTCGGACACACTTTACAACAAAATCACATGATGTCATAGTTTTTTTTATTGATTTAGAACTATTACTAAAGTTGATGGTGTGATTTAAGTTAAGATAAATTTTATTACTTTAGAAAAAATTTTCAAACAATTCCTTTATTTAAATATAACTTACATTCTGTTCAAGTTGTGTACTATAAATAATTCTATCAATTTTTTTCATAAACACCAAGAATTAAATATATAACACAAATTATATAGAATGACACTACTACATCTCCTATGTTATTTCCACACTTTGAATATACTGTACTTATGTATGCTGAATGGAATAAATTATTGTCACATTTATTTTGATAGTTTTGAAGTTGCAGTGTAATGATTTAGTAGATTCTTCTGTTTACTGCATCTGAAAATCTTTATGCATATATTTTTTGTAAATTTTGACTTTAAAGTTAGGGAGTTTTAAATTATTTTCTACTGTAATATGTAATGTAATAAGTAAAAGTTGAATAACTGTTCATTTACATATAACAACATAGTATGCATAATAAGGAAAATTAAAAAAGATTGTTATTAAAATCTCTTAATTAGTATCTTTTTTAATTTTCAGATTATGGTCATTTTCAATCTGACATATTTTTCCTCATAATCATTTTTTATAATAATTTTTAAAATATTTTGGTAGATTAATATAATATAATTAAATAAAAATTGATTATAAATTAATATAATCAATTTTTAAAACATGTTGCCAGAAAATCACTTATGGCTGCTGCTATTTTCGTTGTGAATCTGTCTCTTTAATCCGATTTTCAGTTCGGTAGACTATCATATACAGCTTTCAGGTTATGAACTTCTTTTATTGGTTTGTCATATGCATTTCGGACTCAATTGTAATTTAAGTCCCTCTTCAGTACAAACTCAGATTCTGTTTTCTAAAAACCTCGGTGTATAATTGGTAACGTTGAAAAAGATTAAAAATACAGCCATTTAAAAAACACTTCAACTATATTAATACGTTGCACACTTTACAATTGTTCATAAAAACCTTTATAATTACAACTTTTTTCAAGAAAATTCGTATATTCTTTATTGAAATGTTGCAGCAATAATAAACATTTTTTTTTTTCAGGTTAATAACACGTGGTAATTACTATTAACACACTTAAGAGGATACATCCACACTTTTACAATATATGATTAATACAACATATATTGTAAAAGTGTGGATGTATCCTCTTAAGTGTGTTAATAGTAATTACCACGTGTTATTAACCTGAAAAAAAAAAATGTTTATTATTGCTGCAACATTTCAATAAAGAACATACGAATTTTCTTGAAAAAAGTTGTAATTATAAAGGTTTTTATGAACAATTGTAAAGTGTGCAACGTATTAATGTAGTTGAAGTGTTTTTTAAATGGCTGTATTTTTAATCTTTTTCAACGTTACCAATTATACACCGAGGTTTTTAGAAAACAGAATCTGAGTTTGTACTGAAGAGGGACTTAAATTACAATTGAGTCCGAAATGCATATGACAAACCAATAAAAGAAGTTCATAACCTGAAAGCTGTATATGATAGTCTACCGAACTGAAAATCGGATTAAAGAGACAAATTCACAACTAAAACATGTTGGTAAATTACAGACATACCTCGACTTACGTCGTTTCGAGTTACGTCGTTCCCGATTATACGTCGTTTGTCAAAAAAATATGAAAAAATAAATATCAAGTTTAAGTCATTTTATTCGAGTTTACATCCGTCTGCCACAAATACTGAAGTCATAATATCACTAGAAAAGCGTTTAAAGCACATAAAATCATATTAAAATATATACTAGTATGTTCTGTATTTACTGTACATGCATTCGTAAATTTAGAATACTTTTTTCTGTACTATATTAAAAACTAAAATTTATTTGTTTGTAAGCTTAAAATAGATTTTTATTAACCATATATTATTAAAAATGCATTAATAAATAAAATACAAAACCAGGAATGGTAATTTATGGTTTAGCCTAGTGACAAGTAGATTCGGAGATAAGTAAATTCAACTTACGTCGTTTTTCGACTTACGTCGTTTTCCTGGAACCAATTACCGACGTAAGGCGAGGTATACCTGTATTTAGAATTGTAATGGACCATTCAAAAATGATGTTACACTAAAATTCCACATTGTTAATTCTCTTGTTTCTTTGTCATTCATTGTCACATTATTACAAAGCTTCCCACACAAATAATGTCATTTTTAGGAATTGTCAGCTCTCTGAAAAGCCTTATTATTAAACCTGCAATATAGCCTGAATTATTACAACATTTATGTTGTAATAATTCAGTGTATTTATACACTGCATTATGTAATGGATATTAACATAAAATGATTTATTTACATTTTTATCAAAATAAAACACTACATAACAATAGTATTATTGAATTGAATGGAATTACTGAATTTCTTTTCACTGCAACTTGCTAGCAAATTATTTCATTCCCAAGAGTTTATAAGGTGCTCTCAATTGACACAACAGGTATGTTAGAAGCATGTGACCATAGGAATGCTTTTGTGATTACTACATTTGCATCTTCTCAGAAGAGGAAGGGTTTACAAGTTTATGGAAAAATGTATAGTAGAAGGAGAGAAGTTTTGAGGACCAGATGTAGTTTTTATGAATTGATCATCACCTCTCAAAACATAAGGAAATGTTCTGCCTTACAGTATTCTTTTTGTTTTAAATAAAGTTGTGCTAGTAAAAGCAAAGTTTTTCATCAACTTCTTTCCTCCATTATGTGCTATAACAATAGAACAACTGTTTCACTTTGTCTTGTCATGTCTATGCTGTCAACATCTATTCACTCAACATTTTTTGCATTACATTCCTGAATAAATTATTCCAAACAAATTCAAAAGTTCATTTTTTACAATTGCTTACCATATAGTTCAACCTCTTAAAACTATTTTCCACTAAGTGATTTGCCCATCATCAGAGTTGATTTGGTTTGAATTGTTCTAACCACTTCTATAAATGTCAGTTTTTGAAATGTTTTAAAAGTCTCTCCCTTTCTGATCTCTTTAATGTTAGATCAAACCAACTCTGATAATAAATAAAAAAGTCCAAAAGCATTTAGTGAAAAGTAATTTTAAAAAAGTTTCACTTTGCTACTGCTTACAGAGTTCATTTATTGGGATGGAGTATAGAAAGTCAAATTCAAAGTTTGTTTCCCTTCAATCCATGAGAGGCATTGCAGTCTACAGGTTTAGAAAACATCAATTATAGCTTCTCAACATTTCCTTTTTCTTTGATGACAATCTGAAAATAAAAGAACTTTGAATTTTTAAAAATTCAAACATTTGTAACAAGTCTAACATGGTAAATAATTCCTTAACTTGTAAATATACTAGTGGGCTTGATCTGAGTTCTGTGCCCTAATCAATATTGAAGTGTCATGTATATACAAAATTACCTTGTTTAACTTAACAGAACTTTGAAACAAAGACAACCTGTGACTTCATAGCACAGCACAACAATTTCATAACATTACTTATCTTAAAATTCATTTGACTTTCAGACTTGTAAAAAAATGACTGATGAGTTATTTGTAACATACAAATAGTGAGAATATAAATTTTTACTATTTACATATTTAAATAGTGATATAAATTCCGAACTATTGTAGTCACAGAAATAGCACCAATAACTTTGTTGTGGCCATAACAGATTTTATTACCAGACATAATAAAGTAACTGTATAATATACATTTAATTTTTCCTATCTTTTAATGTTTTTATATAAAAACTAAAATTTTAAAGAATATGTTTAGAATGTGACATATTGTGTTAAAAATGTTTGTATGCTACTGATTAATACTAAATGTAAAGCATGACATTACAAGGACAATTCCTCTTCTCTCCCCTTGTTATACTATTGTAACATTCTGAACTACCTTTCTCCCTGTGGGATGTGACATAAGTGACAGAATAAATAAAATTTAATTATGTAAATATTATCCCTAAAATGAACATTTTTGATCTTCAGATTTAATTTAAACTTAATTTAAAATAATTTAACAAAATTTAATTCTGAAATATAGCATTTCTTTTTATTTCTAAATAGATATTTCTTAACAAATAGCCTAGATTAAGGTTGTCACATATAAAATATCAGTATTACATAATTACTTACAAAGTGACAATAAAAAATTTGTTTCTATTTATGTAATTAGATTCAAACTTATTCTTATTGTAAAAGAAGTACACTTTTTAATTATTGCAATTTTATTATTATATTTTGTTTTTATAGGAGGCTTTGCTAAAGTTAAATTAGCAATACATGTGTTAACGGGAGAGAAAGTTGCTATTAAAATTATGAACAAAAAGTCTCTTGGGGTAAATTTAATATTTTGTACTTAATTATATTCAAAACATTTTAAGAAATAAATAATAAAATTTTATAAAAGGAGGATCTGCCTCGTGTGAAATTAGAAATCAAAGCACTGAAAGATCTCAGTCATCAACATATTTGCAAATTGTATGAAGTAATAGAAACACAAAATGAAATATTTCTTATTCTAGAGGTAAGTTGTTTGAATATACTGTACTTATGTATGCTGAATTGAATAAAGTGATTTTTTTTTTTTGAAATAAATCATTTTGTCAAAAAATTGTGAATTCTAAATATATTTTTTAAAAACTTTCAGTATTGTCCAGGTGGAGAGTTGTTTGATTATATAGTAGTAAAAGATAAGTTAGGAGAAAAAGAAGCAAGGCATTTCTTTCGCCAAATTGTTTCTGCCATTGCTTATATTCATAATGAAGGTTATGCTCATAGGGACCTCAAACCTGTAAGAATATTTCATTATTTAAAATGATAAAATTTTACAGTATAAATTCTTATTAGTAATTTATCAATATTTTATATCTAAGTATGTCATTACAAAACACTATAGCTAGAATATCCAATAGTAAAGCTCTCTAGATTAAAAAATGATAATTTAAAACATTTATTTTAAAAGTTTAAATGAATTCTGAAACAAATGATAACAGATAAAAAAATAACTATGCTAAATATAATTTTTTAATTTTATATATGTATCGAACATTAATTGCTTCAATGATATATTTTACCACTTTTTTACAATACAGATATCTCTTGCTTAATGTCGGATTTGATTAACATTCAAAATTAATTGCAGCAATTTATTTATATATGCAGAAGTTTTAATTAACATGGCTTTAACAGCTGTCTTTATTTAACATTAACACCCTATTTCATTAATGCAATTTTGATATATGCAGTAGCATCGAGGGATTAATTAACTGCATTAATCAAGAGATACCTATTACCTATACATAGGTAAATTCTTCATGATTTCCATTTCTGTTAACTGCCCCAAAGATGTGGTGTTGAAAGACAAGTTCCAAATGGGATGTTTTTCAATGAGACTGTCCCAAATAATTGACAAGAAATCTTTCTTGACATTTATTATAATTTTATGTAGCAATTCATTAGCTATTTCTTAATTTCAAAATTTATCTATGAGTTCTTATTAGTATAATTCTTAATTGTTTCATTCTTAGCTACATAAGGTATTGAGGCTTAGTGTTTTTCCCAATATCAAAAGTTTGTTTGTCATTTATGACATATTTGAACAGCATAACACATGTGATTCTTTTTTTATTATCCAAGTGTTGCATGTTTATAGCTTGTAGAATGGTTCAGTGTTGCATGATAAATCAGGTATTTTTTATCAGCTTTTAGATGTCATCAGGACAAAATTTTTGAAGCAAGTTGGCATTTATAGATTTTTGTTGTTCAGCAATTATAAATCAGCATTGTCCATCTTGTTATGTGCTTTCTTGAATTTATTGTTCTATTGAGACAACCAACTACATATAACTCAATTTATAATCCCATAATATACATAGCAAGACTATTCAAAGTTATGTCTATTATGAATGCTTTATGGGACAAATATCATTAGTGTGTGCAAAGCACATATAGTTGAAACAAAACAAAGCAACTGTACTGACAGTCATATAACCATACAAACTTTACATTCTCTATAATACATTTTATAATAGCTGGTAAATTGCTTTATTAAATATAAAGTGTTCTTTTTCAATTGTATATACTATATTGGATTTATGTCAACTGTCAAGATGGAGATCTGTTGAGGTATGTTGTATTTGTTGCTTTGAAATATTTGCAATCTGACTTTTAAGCTGACTTTTTCAGCATTGACATGAACATTTGGTTTCTACAGAAAATCATTGATTGAAGTCTTCCACAATACCTTCATTTTTCTGTTTTTTAAATGTTCATTAATGTCCATAGTGCAATTCAAGCAGAATAACTGAACTATGCTCATATGTTTGAGATGACCCAGGTTGCCTTTTCTAATAATTTATGGAATTAATATTTGTGAAAAGATTAATTAAGCTTAAATTCATAAATTTCATAAAGGAAGTTAATGAACTTTTATTGACTTCTAACTTTCCTTCTACTATGACACATCTTCCTAAGCTATTTACTCATCCAAGAAAGTTCTTATTAAAATTTAGGATTGGATGACAGTTAAAAGCCATATATGATCTTGCCAAATTTGATCAAGTATTGATACACTTATAATAAGGAAAAATATAAAAGAAATGATAAGTTGAGATATTTGCTCTTCTGTCTGCCTCAGAGTTTCCATGTCCTTTGATTTTTCCTGTTTCACGTCGAAAAGGCTCCTCATTTAGCTCTTGTTTGCTAGATTATATAGTGCCCTCTTTCTGTGATGGGTTACTTCTAAGGAGTTGTAAGAACATTATACACCAACAAAGACTAAAAACTCCCAGAATGACTATGAAGGACTGTTTTTTGAGACCCCAGGTAAATATCATCAAGTATTACCAATTATAATCTTTCTCTCAATACTTGCAAGTTAATTGATAGATTAGTGTATTTATTACTTAGTTATTCATGTATGTTAGAGTAATAGTTGTAAATAAATGTGTTTTGTCTTAATGCTGCTTTTGAGTTAATTGCTTCCATGTTGCCTCTCGAATTTCTTCTCTGTTTGCTTACCCAAAGTCCCCATAAGAATACTCATAACCTATGCAAAAATAAAAACTCAAGTCATGTCAGAAAAAGTCTGTCATCCCATGTGATCAGTCTCTTACAGGATTTACTATTATGTGACAACCCCATTTTCAGTTATGTGACCCTCACATGTTTTTGCTTCAGTTTTTTTAATTGAAGTAAGCTATCAATTTAAATTACAACAAGCCTAATGATTAAAACAATTAACAGTAATGTTCAAAGCTTGGTTAAGACAGATAACCCATAATCATTAAAAGATGTTATCAGTCACATATTGACTGTTTAAAAGACCTTTGTACCTAAAATTTATAACTATGTAATTGAAACTTTTGATTAAAGTAAGTGTATTGTAAACATTTGTCTTCGATATGCTGTCTGATAATGTTAGGCAACTGATGACAATATCCATGATTTTAATAAGCAGATGTGTGTAAAGGTATGTGAGGGAAAGATGTTAATATATTTAATGTAATACTAAACTTTAAAATTTTTATATTATTAAAATTTTACTAATTTTAATGAGAGAAGAAAATAACTTTTACAGAGGAATCTAAAAATTATGTAAATTTTTGTCAAAATTACTTTAGATTTATGTGAAGCATTTAGTTTGATTCAAAATTTTTACGTAAATTTCTTATCAACTAATATTTTACATAAAGGATTAAATTTTAACTTGTAATTATATACCATGTACAACAGTTGTACATTATAATATCAATATGTAATATATTATATGAGGGCTATTCCAAAATCCATTTCCAATTGGCTGGTAAAAATAAACTGGTTACAATAGTAATATATCACATTGTATATAGAATTAATAGATGTTAATATTACTGAATGCTGTCTTATTGCTCAGTTTTTTTTTATTTGCAAAAGTAGCTATTGAGTAAATGTGGATCCTATCATTGTCATTCCTGCCAGCTATGTGGTATGTGTTAATATTTTGAATGAAAAAGTTTTATAATTTCAAGTCTTTCTGTTGAATTTATTCAAATTATGAGGACTACTTTATTTTATATTGTCACAGAGATTAGGCTATCACAAGTTTTGTGCCCAGTGGATACCAAAACAACTGATTGATGTTCACAAAGCATCAAAGAATGGGTTTAGCTTTGTTTCTTTTGCACTGCCAGAAAAGAGATGAATTTCTTGACATGATCATAACTGGGGATGAGACACAGATTCTATTTCTGAATGCAGAGACAAAGAAACAATCAAAACAATGGATGCATACACATTCTCAAACAATCCAAGAATTTCCAACCAACCCTTTCAAACTGAAAAATGATGGCCATAATCTTCTGAGATCACAATGAAATTTTGGTTATGTAATTTATGGTACCAAGTAAAACAATAACATTAGACGATTAATATAAAATACTGATGAAATTATGAAGATCAATCCAAAATAACAGATAAGATGTGGAATGCTCACCAAGGGTATTGCTTTCCTGCCTCATATACTGCAGTTTGCTGAAAGACTTTACTCAAGAGTTCACCTGGGAGATTTTTGACCACTCCCTTATAGCCTGGACTTGGTACCAAGTGACTATCATCTTTAGCAAGATGAAGGTCTGGCTGTGACTACCCAGAGCCTTGAAACCAAGGATCTCATGGAAGGACTCAACAACCTGTTAGGTAACCTGGTAGTGATAATTTTTGACAAGGGATTACAAAAGCCTTTGCCATAATGGACATGCCTGATTTTGGGTGGCAACAATGTCGAAATGTGGTTTACATATGTATATAAATTTTGTATATAATAAATGTTTTCCTCTGTTTGAGGCTTTTTTACTAGCCAATCAGACATTGATTTCAGAATAGTCCTTGTATATTAATATAAAAAATATTATACATTATTATGTTATAAATGCAAATATTTTTTGTTAATGATATTTCTTTTTACAATATCAAAATATAATTTATAAGGGATATTTTTAATGCTTAAAGATTATAAAGTATCCACATATTTATATGCTTTTTTTGTTGAATATGATTATCATTATTAAAGGAAAATCTTCTTTTGGATGAAGATCAGAATTTAAAATTGATTGATTTTGGATTATGTGCAAGACCAAAAGTAAGGAGATTTTTCACAATTTATTTAAAGTTGTATGTTATATATAATTTTGAAAATGTTTTATTAATTTACTAATTATGATATGGTTTCTTATTTAACACTTAATTTTTCTTAAACATTATTATTCAAAAGTATCACATTCATCCTAGATTTAACTAATTTAATGCAGTAAAATGTTTCCATTCTTTATATATCTGCATAAGATTCATTTTCCATTATAAAATTTATTGTTTATTACTTAGACATTTACAAATAATAAATGATATCCAGAACATATTTCACTCTAACTTTACAAATGCTTTGTCATTTTTTTTAGGAAAATAATTTTCACTAATCATGATGAAAGTATGTTTTTCACAATAGTGTTTATATATTCAATAAATAAATAAATTTTTTTTAATCTTATTTGAATGAGCACTTTTATTTACTTTTCATTACTAAAACAACTTGCTAAATTTTGACTATTAAAGGATGATTTTATTTTTTTCAATTTTACAAATACCTGATTTATAATGGATTGTGAAAATTGGTAAGTATAAAGACTAATCAGTTCTTCAAGAATGAAACACTTAAATGAATGCTTTAGATTAAATGTGACAGATATTTTCAAACTTTTATTATGAAGTTGACATTATAAATATAAATATGGTCACAGGAATTATTCATTTTTAATCAGTCTGTGGTAAGCCAGAAATCTAACTAAAAGTTGTATAATGTTTGTGTGCAAAATTGTAGTTACTGTTATTTAAAAGTCAGTATAATAGATTTGAGAGAGAATAGTTGTGCTTTGACTTTGCTATGATATTACAGTGTGATAATATTACATTGATGTTTAGCAAATACTGTATAATAACTAAATATGGACAGATTTAACATTTTTATCATTCCTAGGCTGTAACTTTCATGCTGTCCTTGTATGTAAACATAAAAACCAAAAATTACAACTTATATAATGAATAAAATGAAGAAATTATTAAATAATTACAATGGAAAGTTGTATGTTGAAATTTCTGTCCATAATTCTTTTTGCAAAATATCACTTGACAATATATTTCTATATTTACAAAATGTAAATATTCGCTTACACTTATAAATGTATATATAAATGCAAAATGTATTGGTTCAGTATATCATATGGGATGGTGCAAAAATAATTGCAGTTTTCATTCATTAACTTTAAAACAGTATATCTCAGCTTAGAATAAA
The DNA here is from genome assembly GCF_000671375.1 of Centruroides sculpturatus. Taxonomy (NCBI): domain Eukaryota; kingdom Metazoa; phylum Arthropoda; class Arachnida; order Scorpiones; family Buthidae; genus Centruroides; species Centruroides sculpturatus. Next base: position 370,209 of record NW_019384521.1, read on the forward strand.
GTTTATTAATTAATTGATATAAGAACCATTAGAATCTACACATTTTTGCAAACAAGTAAGAAGTCTATTTATTTTAGTAGTATAGATTTCAAAAATCCTGAAACAATAAATTCTTTAAATGTATTTTAGGCTGCTACTTGGTCGTTGAAATTCTTCTCTTGCAGGAAGTTGTCAAGATGCTTGAAAAAGTGACAGTCAAAGAGAGGTCTGGTGAGTAAGCTAGTTGAGGTAGAGTTTCATAGTCCAGTTCATTTAATTTCTGCACAGTCATTTTTGAGACATCTGGTCAGACATTGTTATGGAGAAAAATCGGTCCTTTTCAAATTGATCAATGTCATATGTAAACATTAGTTTTTGGTGCATGTTGTTGATTTCCTGACAATACTTCTCCGTTGTGATAGTTTCACCAGGATTCAAGAAACTGTAGTGGATAATTCCACTTGCCAACCATCAAACAGTAACTTTAAATGTTCTTTTGGTGCAGCTTTGGTTTGAGGAAGTGTTGTTTGGTGGTTCATCTTGGTCCAGTTACTGCATGGAATGCCAATGATTGTCATACACTTCTCTTCACATGTCATAATGCAATTAAGAAACAGGTCAGTTTTGTTGTGCAAAAGAAGCATAGAGCAGATTTTATAATGGTGAATTTTTTTTATATTCATTCAGTTCGTGGCACTCATTTATTGAACTTTTTTGATTTTCTTATTTGGTGCAAATGTCAAACTAATATTGGATGGTTAAAGTTTAGTTCTTCTGTAACCTCTCAAGTTGTTTTGTGGGGATCATCATCAATAATCACCTTAAATTAGTTAACATCAATTTCAGGACATCTATGACCTACCTCATCTTCAAGACTCTCATCTCCATGAAGAAATTTTTGGAATCGATGTTGAGCTGTACATTCACTAATTGTCTCTTCACCAAATGCTTAGTTGAGATTGTGTGCAGTTTCTACTGCTTTATGTCCCATATTGAACTAATACAATAAAATTGCTCAAATTTGCTTCTTTTCCATTTTTAATTTGACAGTAGAAAATAGACAAGAGTAAACATGAAAACAAAACCATTTAGGATAAATCAGTAGAGAGCACTTTGTGCTTTAAAATGGTTACAAATTTTTAAAAAGTTGTTATGTGGAAATTTAACTTCATTATTTAGAAGCAATTTTACATATTGTTTGGCTGNAAAGAGGAAAGACCATCAATGCTGTCTATTACTGTATACTTTTGGAGAAACTGAAGAAAGAAATCGAAGAGGCCACACTTGAAGAAGGTTCTGTTTCACCACGATATGCCAGAATCACTGAACAAACGTGGATAAACGAACTTAGCTTCCAATTAGTTCCACGTTCACCGTACTCACCTGATTTGGCCCCCAGTGACTTCCACCCTTTTCCAAATTTAAAATAATTCTTGGTTGGAAAGAGATTCCACTCAAATGACAAAGTCATTTCTGAAGTAAACGAGTATTTTGCACACCTTGACAAATCGACCTATTGTAATGGCATAAAAAAGCTAGAACATCGCTGGAATAAGTGCATTGCTAATAAAGGAGACTACATTGAAAAATAAAAAAAGTTTTAACATTATTTTGTTTGTTGTTCTATTTGAGGCCGCGAACTTTCCGAACAGCCCTCGTATATATATATACATTTGTAAACTGTTATTTGTAATAATTTTTGTTTATTTACTTTATATCTTTTTTAATTATGTATTCGCGTGAACCTTAATTGTATCTTGAATAACAACTGAAGTTGTAAGAGGAAATTCGCCAATTTTACCAATCTAGGGACCCCCTTCTTTAATATCAATTAACTAGAATAAAACAGTTTATTCAACTATCAGAAATCTCACAACATGCCAAAGAAAGGAGGAAGAAGCAACCAAATAATCAAAAATTATAAAGGATATATATATAAAAATGGAGAACATTGCATCCCCCTTTGTTTTTGGCAATGTTTACATGAAGAACTTAGTCAAAGCAATCAACAAACAATGACTAAGAGCAAAGATGAGTCATGTCAAGTCAGGAATAAGAAAACACCGACTCAGAGATGACTCTATGAAAGCTCAACGTCATCACCAAATGAGAAAACACTGCCTCAGCTACAATGATGACACTGCCAATGAATCATCACCTGATGATGAACTTTCTCATGCTGGAAAGGTTTAAAAGCAGAGCTCCAGTCAGTGAAAGTCAGTCAGAGAGGAGGACATCGTTTAGTTAGAAGGACAGTCAGTCAGAAAAAGGCAGTCAGAGATAAGGACACAGACCAGCCAGAAAGAGACAGTGAGATAGTCAGCAGTTGTGGACACAGCTCCAACCAGAGAAAGAATGGTTCAAGAGAAGACGACTCAAAAACGAGCAAGCACAAGACGAAGTGCAGCGAACACCAGAAACCTCCACAGTCTTGGTTGTCACATCCATGTCACAAGAGAAGACATCTTGTTTACCTGGTATGTTGTGAGTCGCGTAAGTTCGAAATACCCCCCGTTAGGTACCCCCTCATTGAATAGATAAGAATAGGCAAATTTCCAAAATTGGCTTTTATAATTGTTCTAAACTTTCGTTTATGTTAATAAATGTCCTTAAATTGGTTACATCTGACTCTGCNGAACATTGCATCCCCCTTTGTTTTTGGCAATGTTTACATGAAGAACTTAGTCAAAGCAATCAACAAACAATGACTAAGAGCAAAGATGAGTCATGTCAAGTCAGGAATAAGAAAACACCAACTCAGAGATGACTCTATGAAAGCTCAACGTCATCATCAAATGAGAAAACACTGCCTCAGCTACAATGATGACACTGCCAATGAATCATCACCTGATGATGAACTTTCTCATGCTGGAAAGATTTAAAAGCAGAGCTCCAGTCAGAGAAAGGCAGTCAGAGATGAGGACACAGACCAGCCAGAAAGAGACAGTGAGATAGTCAGCAGTTATGGACACAGCTCCAACCAGAGAAAGAATGGTTCGAGAGAAGATGACTCAAAAACGAGCAAGCACAAGACGAAGTGCAGCGAACACCAGAAACCTCCACAGTCTTGGTTGTCAGATCCATGTCACAAGAGAAGACATCTTGTTTACCTGGTATGTTGTGAGTCGCATAAGTTCAAAATACCCCCTGTTAGGTACCCCCTTGTTGAATAGATAAGAATAGGCAAATTTCCAAAATCAGCTTTTATAATTGTTCTAAACTTTCGTTTACGTTAATAAATGTCCTTAAATTGGTTACATCTGACTCTGCATTCTTCCTCCTGAGAGGCTCATTCCTGGACTTCAGAGTGACTCTTACCCTCGCGCCTTAATCACCCATTTCATCTCAAACGGCGGTGTGTCCGATAAAACACACCTGGTGGCAGGACTCTACCTAAAAAAGTAGGTAAAAAAATCTTTACGGCCCCTGAACCCCACAATCTTTATTTGCTCTTATATTTTGTGCAAATACAAATGATTAAGATAAACAAATACTATGACTTCATGCCATTACATTTTTCTGTCAACATTCTTTTACTGATACAGTATGTTACCAGCATTCTGATTGGGACATAAGGGATGCCTTGACAATGCATCAAATGTAACATAGACTGTATACAATGTTTATAACATTGTGAACAGATTCTCAAGAAATGATGAACTTATGGCCAAAGAAAAATTGAGAAATTAGGGTATTAAACTTGGAATTATTAAACTGGGATTTTTTTTTACCCTTAAACTTCAACATAGGGTTTTACTATATATCATTTAACTAAAACTCTGTACTTGGATTTGTTATACTATTTACTAGTAGTAAATAAATTCATAATTTCAAAAAAACTTGGTCAAGTTTAAAAACAGAGATATTTAAATGTTGCAATTTTAATTCTTATTTTAATATTGTTTTTACTTTTAATAACTTAAATATAATTACATTTATCTGTTACTGTTTTTATCTTGTAAATATAAAATAAATCAAAAATTAAGAGTTACCTGATAAGTTGAAATAATCATATATGTAAAGTTATTGTCAGATGAAAAATATTAAATATACATTTTAAATTGTAAAATCTATACATTGAATTTTTCAAAATCTTATATAATATAATATGACTGTTATTATAGGAATAATTCAAGTAATGTTAATATAATGGGCAATACACCTTATTAATTAATGTTTAAACATAATTCATAACATACACTTTTAAATATGAACCAATAGAAACTTTTTAAAACTTTATATTTAATTAAATATATTTTACAAATATATATACTTTTATTTTAGGGTGGAATGACAAGTCATTTGGCAACATGTTGTGGAAGTCCAGCTTATGCAGCACCAGAACTTATCAGTGGAAAACAGTATTTTGGAAATGAAGTAATATGATAATATTGTTAATTGATAATAGTTGCAATATAATTATTCCTTATTGAAATTTTGAATCCTAAGATTTTGAGCTACATTTTTATAAAAAATATATTTATTTTAAAATTAAGATATTTTTATTATTAATTTAAAGATAAAAAATGTTTTTAATCAATTTTTTTCTTAAATATCTTTTTTATATAAAACTGAATGATAATTTTATTTTATATTTAGGATTAACTAAGATTAGGACATGAGCATTAACATGTCCTCAAAATAATTTTCATAAACATTATGAATATTAAATTAATATTTTTGCATATTTTTATATTACATATTAAACTAAAAACATTGTCATAAGATATTTCAAAGGAAAAAATGTCAATAGATATATGTACAGTACACTGTAATTTTTAATTTCAGAAAATAACAATATTATAACTATTTTATATATACATTCATATATTAAAAAATTTTACAAATAGATGCTCAATGAAGTTATTTTAAAATAAATATAAACATAATAAAATAGATAATACTGTCAGTTGATAAAATTTAAAAAAATATAGTATTTAAAGTGTTTATAAAAACTGTTGCTGTATATCCTATAAGTATTCAATATATGAAATTTATATATTCTGATTTAGAAATAAGTTATTTTTAATAAATTTACATCTTCCAATTATAAGTTTAAAAACATTTAAATTAAAGAAATCTTAATACTTGTGTTTCTCTATTCATTAAAAATATTGTATTGCTTAAATATTTTCAACTAAAATATTTTATTGGGATATTAAATTTTTACTGGGCATACAGAATATTTACAAAAATTACAGATAGATATGCTTATGATTCAAGTTACTTCATTAGCAATATATTCTAACTGTAAAATTGTAATATATTACTTCAAATTAATTTATCATGAATCCATTTTCATTATCTTAAAAATTAAATTATTACTATTATTTAGATGTTATGAAATTTTATATTGATTCAGATGTAATATTTACAGATGCTAACAAGTAATATCCAAAATTATCAACTCTATCATAAAAATTAGTTCCCCCCATTGTATAATCATAAAATATTTGGTAATAAAATAACTATTCCAAATAAGTTATCTAACAGTTAATCATTTGATAATTTACTAATGAATTTAAATTTAGATTCAAACCAGGTCTAAATACATGTTTGGTTTTGATATTTTTCTATGTTTGGGTTTTTCTACTTGTTAATTTCATTTACTTTATATATTAAGATTTGCACTAATAGTAAATATTTCTTTGAAAAAATTAAAACATTTCTTCTCACTGAAATACCTTATTTTGTATCCCTATACGATATTAGTCTTAATTTCATAATAATATATAATAGTATTAGTAAATACTATACTTTTAAACTTATTACATTATTATAACTTATACTAGTGATGTTGTTATAATGAAGTTGTAACTGGCATTTTTAGTTTAATAATGATAGTTAATTTGATGATTATTACAGTATTATAGTATTTAACAAGTAATGAGATAAAAATTTATATAAATAAAGAATTAGACTGGCTAAATCTGATAGAGAAATACTTAAATAATAATTAAATATTAACATATTTTAATTTTATTTTACTTTAAAAATAATTACAGTTTATAAATGTTGTATTTATAACAAAATTCAAAGTGCTATACAAGAATAAGATTAGCTCTTCCTTTGAAAAATGTTCAAAGACCCTAATTAAGTCTAGAAGCTATTAAACTTTGTGCTTACTTTACTTTTAGTAACAACAAATGCTACATTAATCAAAGTAGTATTTTAGTATTAAAAAACTGATTTTTTTAAAAATGCACACAACTGTAACTTTTCTCAATTTTTTTAGCAAAACATGTACTGTTGTGGTTTTTATTGTGTGCTTACTGTTGTACCTTTATGTAAGATATTAAAGGAAGAATACTTGCTAAATCCCATCCAGACAATGAAAAGTTTGAGATTATTAAAAGAAGACAGTTTTAGAATATATCTTTGCGATATTAAGAAAACAGATAGAACATTAAGAAACAAGTTTATTTTTTAGAATTATTAATAAAATTTTATTTTTTTTAAACATTTTAGAACTTTTTGAATAGACTGCATGCTTTAGCTTAGATATGAAATCGCAGATAAATTTACTTTGTAAATATACTGATTTTTCTTTACAGTATAAACTCTTAAATTTCTTTAGTTATTATTTATTTTAATGTAAAAGATGTTACATCTTCAAGAAATCATTCATGCAGATATATAACAATTTAGAAACTAAATCACTATGGCTGACTTTACATGATAAATGCAATTTAATTTTTTATTGTATTTATTAATTTGTCAATTTAAGATTGCTAATGTCAGATATATTTTTGTAGTCTGAAGAGTGGATACTTTAATCTCAAAATGCATAGCAAATAAAAAAATTTTTTTTTGCCAACTGAATTTTGTCTCCTGATTAAAACAGACTTGGTTATAAGATAAACTTTGGTTTACTTTTGATGTGATATTCTTAATTGGAACACCAGTATGTTTCCTGTATTATTCATATAGAATTCAAAATAAAATAATAAATATTTTTTCTTCATAAAGATATTACAATATAATTCATTAGTTTCAAACAACATTCAAATATATAGACTATTTTTATATTTATCTGAAACAATGTTATAACAAAAATACTAATTTACTACTGTATAAGGAAATGTTTATAAAATTTTTTTAAAGTAAAATTATCAAAAACAACAATTTAAGCTTTCACTCTGTTAATCTATTAAATACAAGCTTGCTGGTCTTATTGTTATAATTATCAGAGTTATCACACATTTCTGATTCTGAGGAGGGCTATTAAAAAAGCTGAAATACATTCTGGGATGTTAAACATTAAATGAAGAAATTAGAAAAGTGTGTGATAAGTCTGATAATTATAACGATAAGGCCAGCAAGCTCATATTGTTTTTTACTACTGTGTTATTTAAAACAATTTAAATTTATGAAACTTATTGAATATATACAAAATTCTGTATATAAAGAAATAGTCTTCTATTTCAAGAGACAAGATACTGTTGGAATAAAGCACAATCTCCACAGCTATGGGAAATTGACTACATCTTTTTTATTAATGTTTTCTGAACTAATTTTTCTACTATTTTCATATTTATTTTATTGAATTTACCTTTTCTGTGTTCTATGTTCTTACTATATTTAAGTGTATTCTGCTAGATTAGTTTAACAATATATATGTATTATTATTATTATTTTTTTTTGTTTTACTGAGTTTGTATTTTCTCATATGTGTTTCTGTAATGTCTTACATACAGTAGAATCTGTTTACTGTAATCACTTTGGGACTAACCTGTAGTAAGTAAATTACTTACTCTTTGGATTTACTGTATGTGAAAAATACTTGTACTATTTTACTTGAATTCAAAATTAAATGTAATACACACAAATGTCTAATCCATTAAAATATATTAAAATATGTTTAATTATTCTTATAGGTTGATATATGGAGTATGGGAATTCTTCTGTATGCGTTATTATGTGGTTACCTTCCTTTTGATGATGAAAATATGTCTGTTTTATATCGAAAAATTCAGGTAGTGTTTACAAAAATTTTTTGTAAATAATAATAATAAGTAAATATCATTTTTTGAAATTGGAAGTTAACCGCCTGTTAAATACACAGATGACTGTTGTTCCAATAGTAATAGGAACAACAGGAATAGTGGCAAAAAACATAAAGAAATACATAGATCAATTAGAATCCAACATTGATATTAGTATTCTTCAGAAACAGGCAGCTATACACACATCGCTTATACTCAATAGAGTGCTTGGTATGCTATCTTTGAGGCCAATACAGCAGATCAGCAAAAGCATGATATACAGCAGTCTTCAAATCTGCAGCAATCATCAGATATACATCATTCATTAGTTAATCTGGATTTACCTAATACAACTTTTGATACTAGAACACAAAGCTCAACTGACAATTTGTTGAGAAGAGGAAAAGGGAGGAGAAGAGGAACTATTTGCATGTAAAGTGCAACTAATACAGTAAAGGGGGGAAATAGGTACCTTCTTTCCCATGGGTTACAGTACGAGGTATTATTTATTCTGAAGTAATTTGTGAATATTGCAAAAAAGAAATAATAATAATAAAAATAATAATAGATGTCATCTGAGATGTTAATTGACTAACTATAAAAGAGAAAATCTGACATTTAAAAAAAATACTATAATTTTTTAAGTTTTAAAAGTAATATTAATAATAATAATAATAAAAATAATAATAGATGTCATCTGAGATGTTAATTGACTAACTATAAAAGAGAAAATCTGACATTTAAAAAAAAATACTATAATTTTTTAAGTTTTAAAAGTAATATTAAGAATGTTATTATAATTCAAGCAGTTTATATTTATACAGAAATGCTGTTTATAAATATTACAAATTGAAGAGTAAATACAAATCAAAATTTGTCTTCATAAATCCTTTACAATCTCTGAAACACCATTAACATGAGCAGAATCAACCTTTCCTTTGAGGCACCTCTCTGCTTATGAATATGTAAATTGATTAAAAAAAAAGGCTCAAAGAAAAGATCCACTCTGCTTATGTTAATTGTGTTCCTATAGTTGTGAAGGATATGTAAAGACATCAAATTTTTATTTTTATTTATTCTTCAATTTGTAATATTTTTAGAAATGCATATTTAAGAATAATTCAATGATAGCAGTTTTATGTACAGTACATACTATGTATATTTGGATTTTACATGTGAAGTTGAATTACCACCAAAATATGTAAAGAAAAAATACATTTTTTATAGTTTTATATCAACTATAACATAAATAAGTAGTAATATATAACTTACAGTTTATTTATTCTCTAACTTGTTATCACTAACTTTTAATATTGACATTTTTTTATACTTGCTATTAGTGTAAGAAAAACAATGATTAATATATTTTACAACTCATAAGATACAACTTTTGTCCAAATAAAAGGTTCAAAAAATTGTCATGCATACTACATGTGAAGTTGCAGTCTCCCATAGACTAATAAATTCCCCAGGCTGTCTTCAGTAGGCTACAGGTAACCTCTGTCTAGCCCAGACCTTGAATAAAAATATTGTGTAATCAAACATCCCGCATTATGGGTGAAACCAGTATGCTTAAACAAATAAAATAAAAAATAAATAAAACATTATTTTTATTATTACTTTCTACTATAGCTAAACAGCTTTTGCATTATTGTTGAATATTTTAATTGTAAGTGATTTTTTTAAACCTCCTTTTTTCCTGGTAATAAGTGTTCATTTTAATTTTAAAGAAAACAATAAAAAAAATTTTGGAACCAACTGTTAAAAGCACTGTATGACTTAAATACTCTAAATACTAGTTTCTACATATCCTGTGCTGAAATGAAAGTGTCTTTATACCTGTGCATCTTTATATGATGTAAAATGTATATAAACAAATAGGATAAAAAATAACTGAATTGTATTTTTAATATGCTAAATTGTTGAATATATTATATATGTTAGGCTCAAAGACCAAAGTCACTCATTGAGGGGAAAAAAACAACCACAATGTGTTGTGGCTAATTCAAAACGACCACAAAGCGAAATTCATGTCGTGGTTTTCATGATATTTGACCACGACATGTTCTGGTTAGGTTAGGCTAGGTTACTTGGACAGATTGAAATTGGTTTGAATGTTTTATTTAGGGTTTCTGATGTTGATTGAGGACGTGCAGCTCCCAGAAATGTTTTAGCTGTTGTTATAAGCATTAATCCATCAGGTTTCTCTCAGTTAAGAAACAAGGGTCTTCTTGATCGACTTCATGCTAGTAATGAATTTACAATTTCTGAGAGTAACTTTATTAACATTTAGGACATACCCTTAACTTCACACTTTACTCAGCATCCACATTAACATGTGGAAGTAAGCAAGGGTTTATAATGTGTCACTATAAAAGATACTGTGTTGATAAAAATTGCAAGTTGTTGCTTAAAGAACATAAAATGCAACTTGAAATATCATGATAATAGTTCTTGTAAAACTAAATAACTCTGAAACATTCTTGATTCTCATAAAAATAGACTGATTTATTAATAAAAGTTCCTGACAATGTAATTATTTTTAGTAAATTAGTTGTTAGAAAATGTTGATACTGCAACAGATTTTCACATATGATTACATGTTGTTGAAAAGTAACCTTTCTAATCTAACCTAACCAGAATGCGTCATGGTCAAATATCATGAAAGCTACAACATGAATTTCGCTTTGTGGTCGTTTTGAATTAGCCACAAAATGTTGTTGTCATTTTTTTTTCACTCGAGCGATTTTGGTCTTTGAGCCTAACATATATAATTAATCTGTTTAATGTTATCTGTTCTATTTAAAATAATCAATATGTATAAATCTATTTTAATTTTTTTGATAATTATCTATATTTCTGTTTTTACAAATTGTTTGTTTTATTCTTTAAACTTACAGAAACAGCTTTGTAAATTAGCTAAGTTCTTAAACTGCTTACAATTGTATTTTATTGGTACAGTATTTTCAAAACAATTGTTTAAAGATAATTTAATTCTGAATAAATTAATATTTAAAACATATAAATTATTTAATATTTTTATAAATGTTTTATAGTTTAAATTAATCATTATGCTCTTAAATATTTTCTGCTTTAATTATTATATGACAATATAATTTTTTAATTGCTCAGAGTTTTATTTTCAGAATGGCAACTATGTCTGTCCCTCTTGGTTGAGTAGTAGCAGTAGAGAATTAATTTCTGAAATGCTTAGAATTCATCCCAAACAGAGAATTACAGTGACTGCTCTCTTATCTCATCCATGGTTAATGCAGGGATACGAAACACCTGTAAAATGGAGAAGTATCTATAAGGTAAATATAAAACTATGGATTTTCCTTAATTTTATATAAGAGTTGTTGTAATTAAAAACAAACTAATAATTTTTTTTTATTTAGAATGATATACTAGATAGTGAATGCATTGAAGAATTAGCAGTTTATTTTAGAAAATCCAGAAAAACAATACAGTCAGAATTATCTGCAGTAAGTTAAATAGTAAATAAAACTTTAAATTTATAAAATGCTTAAAAGTAAGCTTAAATGATTTATAAGTCTCAATCTTATTACATTATTTAATAAGTTCACAGATTGCAGAATATCCATTTCCTGTGACAATTTTTTGCCGACATAGCAATAGAGTGATATGTTTGACAGTTGTCATAAGATAGCATGTCAGAATTTGATAGAAACTTTTTTTGGTAGAGTTTTTTTTCAAAAATTTCTTCATATAAGTGACAGTTTGACAAATTTTTTTTACACCAATCATTTTTATTATACATTTTCCTTATAGATAAATTATAAAAACTGTATCAGTTTTTTGTATAATTATTTTCAGAAAACAAAAAAGTGTTGTACTTTTTGTCTTTTTTATATATATATATATAAAACTACAGTTTTTTAATTTTTATTTTATTTCAATTTAGCTGTTTGAATTTTTTATAAATAAAAAACAGTATATTTTTTAATAGCAAAATAATTAAAATTTTTGCATAATTGATAAGTAGAATTATTATGCATTAAATACAAGTTTCAGACTTGATGAAATGTAAATATGATAGTAAAAATTTTATTATGAAAATTGAGTTTTTGCATTTAAACTTCCATTAATTTATATACTTTAAATGTTATTTTTATTTTAGTGTAAATTTGATTATTTAACTTCTACATATCTTCTGTTACTGTTGAAGAAACGCAAAGGTACAACTGTTCGTCTACCTCGTCCCTCAACTCCATTGAGGGTACGTATATATCCAATATTATGTCACACATTTCAATTTTTTATACTTCAAATGCCCTTTTTATATTATGTTTCTGTACATCTAAATTTCTTTTTTTATATGTTTTCGTTCCAGACATGCAACAGAAATCTAGATATTCAATTCTCTAATTCTTCTCCACCATGTCATACTTCTCTAGAGAGTGGACTAGATGATGTTGAGCTGTTAAAATTAGCCAGTCCTATGAAAGATTCAGCAATTAACAAAGCAGATAAAGAAAATTTCCTATTACCATTGACTCCAACACCAAAAAAACATAAAAATAAAATGCAACTAGTAACAGTTGAAGGTATGAACATTCAAATTTGAGATATATATGAATTGTTAAGAACTAAAATTAAGAGTGGACATTAAACTAATTAATATTCAAACTATACTACAAGTAACAGAAAACTATAAAAATTATTTGCAACCTATCAAATTTTATCATAGAGTATATGAATAATGATAGTTTTTCTTTTAAATGATGATTAAATCTTTAAAACTCAAGTATAAATAAAAAAAGTTTATATATGCAGTTTCATTAAAAATATTTTATATTTTAAAATCATGGAATATATATATATATATATTTTGCACTAAATTAAATACTGAGGACTCTTCTAATTTTTCTTCTATTTTTGTCTGATTTAAGTTTTTAACTGCACAATTCATGTTTTTGAATTTATTTAAACTGATCAATTTTCACTAATTCTTTTTGTGGCAATTTAACCACAAAACTGGTTGTATTACCCATATTAAATTTACTAATTTTTCTTTTCAAAATACTGAAATTAAAGTACCTCTTAAGATTCTCTGGTGTAAAAAAAGAATAATAGGATTATCAGTTCATAGATATGGTATAGAATATAATAGACATCATAAAAATTACATATAATTTATCTATGTTGTTTTTGAAACCATGTTTGATAAATATATTGGACTTCAAAGTCCAATATAATTTATCACTACTAACTTGTAATACTTTATAAAAACTTCTATGCTTAAAGCTTAAAATAATAATCACTGTATACTTAGAAATATAAGTTAAGGTACATGGTTTATGAGAGATTTTTAAATAAAAATCATGTAATGCAAGCAGTAATAATAAATAAGCCTATGATAAGCATAAAAATGAAAATGAGATGATGCATTCATGTAGAATAAACTTGAATCTTTCCATCCTACTGACACTCTGAGGTTCTTTTAATTATATCCAACATGGATTTGGCCTGAACAACAATGGAAGCGGCCTGGTGGTGAGGGATGGGGCATGATATATCAGGGACAGGCTCATCCCTCAAAAAATTCTTGGGGATTTTCGACCGTTCGGATTCGAAACCGGTTTCCCCGAATTGTTTGTAGTTTAGTTGAATTTTTAAGAAAGTAATTTTTTCGTGCGATAATGTTTGTTAAAAATTTGTTTTATGTAGAATTCCGATGTTGATTCGTGTGAATGGTTAGGTAAAACCATTCCTAGTGACATCCAATTTATTTTTCTCGGGTAATAGTATGAAATTTAGCTCTATATTAAGAAACATTGATCTAAAATGTTTATTATAGTGGGAACATAAATAAAACTTATTTTTGTTAATTGTAAATGGTTGTTTAGACTTAGGGCAGAGGTGGCGAACCTATGGTACGCCTGCCCAAAGTGGCACGTCAAAGAAATCGTCAGCCACGTAACGTATTATACGATATCGGTTTATTATCTTTTTCAATCAGGTTCTTTACATTTACTCTAATTACAAGATATTATTTTATTTATTTAAATATAGTTTTTAAAACTCTTTTCGCCCTGTGGGTACTAAGAGGGCTTTTTTATTTAGCAAGTCCACAATAGGACAGCCGGGTGGGAAGAATAGATCACCACCTGAAAATTTTCTGGGGTTTCGACCTCGGGTCCACAAGAGCGATAAGCTACCACTTTGACCGCTTGGCCATTCCGCCAAATTTAAATATAGTTAATAGAAGTCTAAAACTTCTGCATGCATAATCATTTTTAAAGAAAAGTATGCTTAATATGCTTACTATGTGGCACGCAGACTCAAAAAGGTTCGCCATCCCTGACTTAGTGTATGGCACAAATTTAAACGAAACTTCGAAAATTTATTTATGCCATTGTTTTTATCTGTGACTGCGTTGGCACTCGGAATTTTAATACATTTCTACGGGATATTGTGTTTTAATTTGTTCGTTTATGAGACGCTTCAAGGATACAATTGAAGCTTCTGATAAGCGTGGAAACTTTAGCTACATCATTATTAATTGGATTCAGTGTATAACGAATCTCATTAATGATGCTTGAAGTTGGTCCATTAGGAAAACTGGTTTGCGTCAATTCCGCTAGATGGCAGTAGTCGACCAAGTGTTGTATCTGTGTTAATGATAACTTACATAATTTATGGCCAGATTTTATTAGCATGCATAAATATTTATTTAAAATATAAATCAATATTTAGAAGCAAGGTGTCATTGTCAATTTTATACCCCTGATAAAAACGAGACAGTTTGTTTTTTTCCAGCAGTGTTAATGATGCAAGAAATCGAAGGGCACTTTCATTAATCAAGTTGTGTTTTTTTATCTCGCACTGACGGTTAAGGAATGTAATATCGTGTTGAAATAATTATAAGTTACGGCTTGAAATGCGAGCTGAACACTCATTTCAAAATAGAAATTTACAATTAAAAGTAGGGAAGAATTAAGATTTTAAAGCGTTGTTTATATATTGATAGATAAAATATTATAGAAGTTTTAGATAATCGTTTGAAATATTAACTTTAGTTAGCAAACGTTCATCTAAGAACTTTAATATTTTTAACTATATAAACAATACTTCAAAATTTTCATTTTGAATCTTACCTTAAAAGTGAATTTAAATTATTTTTAATAAATTTAAAAATTCACAGAATAGTTGAAGATTACTAAAATAAAGTAAAATAATCTTCACATTTCGTCAAGTATTTTTTTTTTTATATTTTTGTTTGGTCTCTCAGCAACATAAATCTGACAATGGAGTCGTCCTTTTATTGGAAGCTCTCATCCGCCTCAAAATGTAAAATGTTAAAAAATTTCCTTCGACTAAGGCGCAATTATAAAAATATATTAACAAAATGACCGATAAATATATTTAAAATTCGCAGAATAAGTTTCACTTACTTTTTTAATACTTTAATTAATGTTTTACACTTTGAGGCAGATGAGCCTCCACTAAA
Organism: Centruroides sculpturatus; assembly: GCF_000671375.1. Classification (NCBI taxonomy): domain Eukaryota; kingdom Metazoa; phylum Arthropoda; class Arachnida; order Scorpiones; family Buthidae; genus Centruroides; species Centruroides sculpturatus. The sequence goes on from NW_019384521.1 coordinate 385,647, forward strand.
AGGTTGACCACTGTTCTTGAGGCGTAAAACAAGACAAAAAATTGAAGACACTTTTTATTTTTCAATTGTAATATGAATTTTAAAATATCGTCCTGGCTTTTTTTTTTTTTTAAATAATACTCATGAAGATAAATTGATTAAATCTAAATCTTCTAGTTAAATTTAATACTAAATTCTTTAGAATTTAATTTTTTTACGGTTTAAATTACATTCTAAAGTAAATGATTTAAAATAATAGGTATAGTCGTGGGTTTTATTGTTAAGATATTAAAAAAATTAATTTACAATATATGAAGGGAAAATTGCAGTACCATTTTAGTACCTCGATGGAGTTGATAGTTCTGTTTTATGTAAAAACTAATGGTTAAACAAATAATGAAAAAGGAAGCTAATAAATTGTTTACTGTAGTTTTTATTAAACTTTATTGAATAATCTTTAATTTTAAAGAGATGTACAGTACTGTACAATACATGAGGTTTATGCTTTAGCCATTAAAGTAGTAATGCACTTGTCATTCTAAAATACTTTAGAAAAATAAGATCATCCGTAAAGTTTTTCTGAGAATAACATCCTAAGCAGATACTATAATATTAAAATTACATTTATAAGAATTTAAATTATAAAATATCTTAAAATTTTTCTCTATGAAATAAATTCAATATTGCAATATGTAATTTTAGATATGTTGTTATAAATAAGAACGTTCTGTGATTAGAATCGAATTTGGATAAATTAGTAATGTTAATTTAATGATGTTGGAAATAAACTAGAACTTAGCCGCTAATTATTGAAATGTTATATATAAACTTGTTGTTTATTTTATTTTTCTTAGCTGGACTGCCGCCGTCTCAAACTGTGGATGACTCCTTAAGCTGTATTCAAACTTGTCTGACACCTTTAAATGCGACAGGAGACAAATCGTGAGTTATCAATATTATACATTTTTTAAGTTAAGTAGACGCTAAACTAAATACATAATTGGATTCAACATAGCCTGGTTTAAACAGATGTTGTTTATTGCAACTTCATCTCATCAATATTAAAAACAATAAGAAAAAATCAGCCTATCACAGACGTACGTACTAACCGTCAGTTTAAACGTTTAGAAGTGATTAGAATTTTAACAGTTTGGCAATTTGACTAAAAAACAAATAGAGAAATTTTATAGCAGTCAAACTGTTAGCAATTTTTTTTATTTTTATTACTGAAGTAGCACCAGAAGCCGCCACGTGTCTTGCATATTAACACAGCATCTTTCTGTTTAAACACCTGCAAAGATGTGGGGCAGTGGCTCCCGTCGACCCTAGATTTGTCTCCTTAACACCTGTACAGTTAGTCAAAACATCCCTTTTACTTGTCAGGGAGTGCAGTGACCTCTAATGGCGCACGACGACATTGACCCCGAGACCGGCGAATGTTAACACACCTGTTAATTGCCTACCGGTGTCGACACAGCTGTGCAATGATCCGCTCTGTGATTTAGCAGGTTATGTTTGATTGTGGGCTGCAAACACGTGCGATTCTGCGGCTCTACACCTGCTCAAATCGATTTTAAATATCTAATACCTCCCGCTATCATCTGCATACTTCCCGTATGTTACCAACTTAAAAACTGCGCGAGCTGTCAATTTTTAATCCCGTTTTTGAATTTTAAGTAGAAACTTTACTTTTATTATTCTCTATTTGCGGAAGGACACCAGTTTTCTTATGTGATAAGAGATCAAAGGACATTTTCTTTCTCGTTTTTTTAAGTGCTAATAACCGGATAAAATCAGCTGTTTAGCCTGCAGTGCTCTGCGTGATGTGCATCGTTTTCTGTGCAATTTTTTAATTATTTTGCACCCCGTCACGTTATTTTTGTAAATTGCTTTTAAACATAGACTATGTCCTTGATTTTTCATCACTTCAAATTTCTTGCTAAATACGGCATATTTTATGTATAAACTTTACAAAAAGTTTCTCACTCTCTCCCTCCCTCTCCAACAGTTTAAACATACATCTTATCTACAGTTCTAAACAGTTCCCATCATAAGCTATCACAATGTGATAATTTCAGCTAATTAATAACAATAATTATTATTATTCCAATTATAAAATTTAAATAAATTTATTCTAAATTATTCAAATATTTTTTACACTTTCTACTTAAACTTGTTTTCAAGGTAATGTAAAAAAAAATATATATATATTATCTATGGGTAGTGCTTGATGTCATGATGGAGATTATGGTGTAAGCAATAATGGTTAATTTTTCCCAGTGAAAACATCTTTCTAAATTGAATGTATGAATATGAAAAAGCAGTTAAACTTATTATTATATATAATTCATAAATATGAAAGAGCACTTTAACCTGTAATTAAATCCAGTTCAGTAATTATTAGCAATTAATTGCCATCTCGTAATTTTTACTTTTTATAAAAAGGATCTTTAAATTATAGATTATGAGTGATATGGTTTTTTTTTCTTTCTTCCGTCCTTCCTTATAAAATTATATTTAATTTTCACATGTTCATTTAAAGATTTAATTGCATTAAATAAATTTTTTAATACGCAATTAAATTTTTAATACATAAAGAATTGCGAAATTACAAAAAATAGGTATTAATTAAATTGTATGCTAAAACTTTATACATCAACACTGAATTATAATTAATGGTATAGAATACATTGTCTGTAAAAAAAATATTTTCTATAAAAGACTTTAGTTAGTAGTTAAATAGACTAAAGCTTTCAGTTAACACTATATTTAAAACTGTTCATACCAAAAGTTATATGAACACAAGTTATAATGAATATCAAGCAATAATTTTTTTATGTTATATTACTTGAGAATTATAACATAAACATACAAATTTTCCATATAATAATGTAGTTCATATGATACTAAGTTACACAAAAAAGTCTTTTCAAATGATATAAATTTTTCATTACAACATATATCCTCTATCAAGCATTATATAATTTATAATAATAATAATTTTTTATAAGAATGTATTACTTAAATTATACAAAATATAAATACTGTATAATACATGAAGAAAAAAATTCTGTGAATAAAGCAGCAATTAAATATTTTTCAGTTTCCTTTTTAAAATTAAATTTAAAAAATTATAAATAAATAAAAAGCACTAACTATTTTCAGTGCTTTTTGTTACTTGAAAAGTAAATTAAGAAAAAATAGGATTACATTATCAGTTAGAAATTATAAATTGCAATTAACAATTTTTTTTCTCCATTCAGAAATTGGTCATCTTTGGAAACGGTGTTAAAAACTCCGGTGGTAAGTATGCCATCGACACCAAAAGAGTCGTCAGCCAGGAAGGTGTTTGGCAGCATTGAAAAAGGGTTAGACAAAATGAAAACTATGCTAACACCAAGAAAACGTTTGGGCTCTTCAAACGGAGGCAGACCTCGAAAAGTAAAGGTTTGTGTCCATTGCCAAAAAATTTTTCGATAACTCTACAATTTATTACACTCCTTTACTTTTCCTGTCTTTTTGAATGAACTGAACAGAAACTAGACACTTTCGCGAAAATCAGAATCGAGTTGATTCGTATATGAATTACAGGTCTAACTTTATAAAGATAGATAGGCCTATAATTTATGTCCCCTCTCTGTAATTTAAGTTTTCAAAGAGACAAGAATATTCTAGAATGTCACAGAGTCCCACTGTCTCCAATATTCGTCAACACGGTCACTTTCTAGTTTTGCTCTACTGTGTAATTGTAGTCGGATTAACAACGTAGCAGTGCAGATAGATGGCTAAGATCAGGTGGCGGCTTTTTTGAGGGGGATGGCTATTAGAAGGTAAATTACCCATAATTCGTTGGCCCCGAGGACCTACCGCCCAACCTTTTACTACGCTTGTAACTGCTACTAAGATAACTGATGCACACCTGTTGAACAGTAACTATTTTTTCTTAACGTCGTTCCACTTTTTTTTCTATCCTTTGTCTGCGCTGTTGCATCAGATAACAGTTAAATCTATTTTTCGTTTGATATTTTATACATATAAAGAAATATTAACCCTTTAAACACGGTATTATACGCGCGCGCCATATTTAAAAATTCGAAAATGTGTAAAAGTACAAAGCAGTTTTTTTCATTAATAAATTGCTTTAAAATATTTTTATTTATTTGGCATATCGAATTTCATTTCTGTAATCTAACTAGAGACACGAGAAATTTAATTTTAACCCCCCTTGACTCTTTTAATGTATTCTATCAATAAATACTAAAATTGATTTTTTTTAAACTATAAAAAACAACTTGGCATGTTCAGAAATTAAAATTAATTTCTGAATTTTTTTAATGCTTAATTGCGGCAATGATCCGCAATTAAAGTTGCTTTATCTTTCCACTAGACAAAAAACTAGTAGTGCAATACCTGGAGCGGTACACCACATACGGGACATCTTGACGCCTTCACACCTGTATCGGAATGCGAGCGGAGGTGGAGACGCAAAGTAGAGGGGGGAAAAAGTGCCAATCCCGACAGGAAATGGTCATTAGAGCAGATTGAGCATTCTCCAAAATTTTTCTTTAAGCACCGACTACGGCGCCTCTCCACGTCCATTTGCAGAAACGTATTTTTTAAAAAAAAGGCCGATAATGTCGTTTTCTCTGTTAATTCTGTGACGTTATAGGAGAAGTAGCTATTTATTTCTATATCGTCAAGTAAATTGATCTGCTCCATTTTTTTTTAATTATTTCTAGACTTTTCACAACGTTTCCACAGTACCAGAAGGTATTAATGCCGAAAACATACTTCTTTCATTAAAGAATGCTTTATTTAGAAAGGGAATACTCTGCAAACAAGAAGGGTAAATATATTTATTTATTTAGATTAAGCAATATTTTAAAGTATCTGATTTAGTATATTTTTCTGTTACTTTATCCCGGAACTTGTATACTTAATCGACCAATACATCGGTTTCTTGTAGTAATGCTTCTCTGATTGGACAATTTCCATTATATGGGTGGGTTTGGGATAACGGACGCAGTTGCAATTTATGTCGATTGGTCGGTGGTTTTTCTTTTTACGTCATTTCCCTCCGCGTAACGTTACGCGCTGTATTTTTCGAATAAAAAAAAATCCTGCCGTAATTTTGCTTTTAGCAAAAAAATTCGAAAGTTTTTATTATATTTTGTATCCTTGAGTAATTAATGACGTTAAATCTCATGTGATTGATACTTTCGCCATACCGTCTGACGTCATGTTGGGTGTTGTTTCTCTAAAATTTAAAATAACACGACACAGTTTAATTGGTCGACAGAACCGGAAATAGTGTGTTAATCTCGTGTAATATCGTAATTAGACCTTTTATCGTGTGTAGCGTCGTCATTAAATTCAGTTTATTCTCATGTATTTGAAGTGTTTAAGTATCGATCCCGTGCGACGATTTTTATTTGTTACGTGCTGTCGTTATAAAATTGAGTTTTCTCGGCCTTGCTACGTCACGGAATGATTATTCTGTTTTTAATTTTCTCGGCATCATTCCATTTTTTGTCGGTTCCATAGCAAAAATTATTTCACAGATTTTATTTTACGATCGTATAATATATGAGCTACGTCACTTTATACCCCATTGTGTGACGTCTAAGTTACAATAGCAATATTTTTTAAACGAGATTTATTAACAGTTTCGACATTTAACGGGTTACCGGACTGATATGGAGAGAGAAAAAAATAAAGCTTTATTCTTTATTATTAAATAGAAACAAAGATTTTTTTATGATAACTAACGTCACATTTAAAGTCGAAAGGCTTTTTATGAATTAAGGTGGAGACGAGCCGATTGTAATTTCATCTGTTATTAATTTAAAGGGTTCTCATAAGAGAAGTTGCCAGGGGCTAATCTTTCATTAAATAACGGAGGGTTGTTGACAAGCGGCAACACAATAGAACAATAATTAGCGGTTTACGTCCACGCTTTACATCACTTATTTAAATACAATACGTAGCTAGATACAAACAATGGTTTCGGCGGTAAACCCAGACACTGTTGCTTGTAAATTATATAGTGCAGTCCGCTTTGTTTTTTCACTGCTAGATGGCGTTGTGAACAATCGAAAAAAAGTGTCGTTTCCCCTTTTCACAGTGGTCCATTTTGAATTGTCAGACAATAAGATCGTGGAAAAGTTTCCGTGTTCGTTTAAACCCATTTTTAGACATTGTCGACTATATCTTAATTCTGGCAAGGTTTTAAAGCTATGCTTAACTATCGCTTCTACAGTTCAATTGAAGTCTCATATTGTTTGTAGGTAAAAATAATTGTTTAAGGAATACAACATACAATGCATTAGAATACATTGTCTGTGTCGTAATATATTGTTGTTAAATGGTTTATGTATATTATTATTGTCTACTGTACGTGTTTAATTGTTTTGTGTGTTTGTTGCGTATATATGTTGGTGATTTGTGTGTTTAGTGTGCGTAGGTGTGTGTTCGTATACGATATTGTATAAGATATTATATTTATTTATTGTGTTAAACGTGGTTTAAATTCAAACTAGTATTTCTCAAAAGTCTGTTCTTTTATTTAACGGCATGACGCTTCATAACACAGGCATGCGTTCTTGCGGTTTGGGTTGATGGAATCCCTCCTGGATTTTGGTATGTTTAAATTCACGTGATTCACGCTGAGGTGTAATGGTCACTGGGATGATTTAGATCTCTACTTCTGCAAGCAGCATGCTCTCCTCTTAAAGGGGGAGCTTACCGAATTAATCTATTTTGGTACAGAGAAGAGCGGCTCTTGTACAATCGGCAGGATAGTGTGACATTGACGCGACAGGAACAAATGTAGTGTGACTCGCAGGAAATCCCCGGGGAAGTGCTGTGTGTCACTGCACACACTACCTGCACTCCATCACCTGCGCTGTGATTTATAGAACTTATTAACTCCATCTAATAAGGTTATCCACTATCAGCTATCTTGTGTCACAATTCGATACAATTAAAATGCTGCTTCTAATACAACACTGCAATACAGTCTCGCTGAGGTAAATTAATATGTTCGACTTCCATACGAAAAACTGAAGTTAGATGAAAACCAAAAACCACACCAAAATCCGGAAAAATGTCGTGTTATACTTGTGCCGTGTAATTCGCGCTAATTTTAAAGAAATTATGGTAAAGGATCAATTGTAAATAACTTCCTCTTCGAAGCAAACAATAAAAACGAATTATTGAGGTTGGAGAAGAGGTTTTTCTAACAATTTTGTCCCAGAATTGTATCATAATAGCATAGTTTGTCCGATCAGAGATGCTTGACAATTGGGTGTGGAAGAGGAAGTTCAGCATCTATATAATGATCCACCCCCACCGGTTTTACGTGTTGTAGTGCGTTCACCCATATTAATTACATTATATTACCATCTTTAAAAATTATTATATTGGAGGAAGAAAAATGAGATTTTTACTTTTGATTCTTTCTGACTTGTTTTAGATACGTCCTGCGAGGTAAAGTACGTGATTCCTTTGGAAGAACAATGTTAACTTTTGAACTTGAAGTATGTCTTCTGCAGAAACAGAAACTGTTGGGGATTCGAAGGAAGCGATTGAAAGGAGATTCTTGGCATTATAAAAAAATCTGCGAAGAGGTTTTGAGATTAGCACAATTGTAATATTTTACGAACTTTGTAATGTGTATATAGATATTAGGTAAGGCCACCTTTTAGCACTTGTAATTAAATTTAAATATTAATACTTATGTAATTGAAAGTCTCCATTTTGGTTTTAAAATTGACAAATATACTGTGCCTCTGGCAAGATTTGAACCGTAAAGTAAATATTGTTCATTACAACACCGATTTACTTAATTTTGTACTAACCGGTCTACAGTATTATGCAGTAAAATTATGTTACAAATATATTATCTTATTATGTAATTATGTGGAAAATCCGTATACTGAATAAACTTAAAAACAAACTGAAAAAATCACATAAAACGAATTTATTGACAGAGTAATCTGACAGAACGCGTACAAATAAAAAAAACAGGTATCTAGTGGGTGTCGGTGTGCCACCGGAGTTTTACCCAAAATTGTGGAGTTTTTTCTTGGTGCACTGAGTTCTAGGGGATGCGTACCCAAAGAAGTAATAAAAAAAAATAGCGACAACAATAATAAATAAAACCAAGTTTTTTGCTTTTTAAGTAAAACGCCAAATTTGAGGTCCTTTTTTAAGTAACTTCGCTTCTTCTCCATAAATAGTCGTGACTACACGAGATGACTGATGATGAGGTAAATGCTGAGACGCAGCCATCATTTTCTTTGGTATCGAAGCTCCTTAATCCCGTAGGGCCCGGGTTCGAGTCTCTTTTGTTTAGCTGACTAAAGTAACGGAGGTTCTGTTAGCACCTCTCTAATTTAAAGCTGTTGGGACTAAGCGAAGGTGCTGTTGTCAGACCTGTGGTCGGCGTCGTTGCGGTCCTTCCTCCATAATAGTAAGAAGGATCTGTGGAAGGGAAGTTGTTAGTTCGGTTCGTGATAATTACGAGGGTGGTAAATACCATACTTACTTATTATCCCTCCCGAACTGTAGCCGTAAGCACTGTATGCAGCTGATGAGTACTGAGTATAAGGGGAAGTGTAGGAATAATCTGTGGCTGGTACACCTACGGTCGAGCCGGCCACCGCAGAACCTGGAACTGTATAACAATTATTAGTTTCTGTTGTTTTCTGTAATTTTATTCGTGAAAATATTCAATTCCTGCTTTGAAAACTCGCGTATGTCTCTATACAACGTTAAGCTATAGTATACATTCCTATATTAACTGATAATTTTAAGCATGAATCTGATGTTTTCACATTTTACTATCGAGTTATAAGCAATATCAACAACTTATTTTTCATTTTATTAATTGATTTTTGTGCTGTTTGCAGCGAGTTTTTTATTACATTGCCATTAGGATTTCGTAATTTAAATGTATAATGAATTTTTTTAATCTTTATTTATTACTTAAACAAATTTTGGTAATAAAAAAGTGATAGAGGGTTGTTGCATCCTGCACGATACTGTTTGCGCTCCGTGATTGATTTGCTGGCCATGCATCGCTAAGTTTGCCCTCGTAATTGCTAATGGATCAACAGCCTGAAGGCATGCAAGCCTTCTAACGCCTGCACGCATCAGAGACAATATGACTTATATTCTAAGGAAATATGTGATTAATTTGATGATTTATGTTCGGATCAAAAATAGTTCTTTTATGACGAATTTGCCATTTTAGTTTATTAATAGAAAAGATTACGGATTGTTTTAAGGGGAATTCTACTTGTTTTAATCGGTTAAAATAAGACCTTTATACATATCAACTTTCGAATGAAAAAAAAAATATATATATATATATATATATCGAACACAATAAGTATAATTGAATATTCAGAATACTGAAACATATCGAGGCCAACAAGATTTCGATATGCTGGATGGATATAACGCATGCATACACACATACACACATTCATACACATACGAACGTCATGACAAAGTACAAACTTGCCTGGATATTGTCCATAGGTACCGTATGTGCCGTACGTATTCGCATTTGTACTTTGGACGGGCTGCAATACTGTAAGACAGGAGGAGGTAGTGACAAGATCTGTCTTGGTCGGGGACGGCGTGTTACACACTTCATTACTGCCTACTGAGAGGAAATATGCCGGATATTTGATGTTTCAAATGGATTTTTAACAGTCTGGTAGACAAAATCCTGCTTCTTTCCTCTTATTTCATAAAAACTGCGTTGCACTCGCGTTCTTTCTAAAATAAGAGCTACGTTCCCTTACAGCATGTGCAATCAACGTCAGATTTCACATGTTTTAAGTATACGTAGCGTTTCTCTGAAGGTGAATTGCAAGCCTTCAGCTGTACCATCAACACTCACAATTCGAATGGAGCGAAGCACAGATATTTATTCTACCAGACTGCAGTATACAAGAATATATAAAATAAAAACCAATTTCCACTCCCATCACCACTTAAAAAAGGGAAACACCAGATTGTTAGTTGCAACCACCTCTTCGCAAATGCAGCAAATAAATATTAGATGCGGAATTTCAGGCACATAAAGTACTACAGCCCCCTTTCTCCAAGCTATTATTAATATAGTAGTAAATGAAGTGTTACCTGTTTGATAACCCGAAATGGTGTCTGTCAAACTTCCAGTGTTTCCTATTAAACCGTCTTGAAGACTAATGGGAGTCATTGGAGTCAAAGAGCCACTTCCTGCAGAAGAGAAATCGTCTGGGAATTAGTTGACATCTTTGTCTGCCCTCTTGATCATAGTAATGAATTATTTCTACTATAATATTAAATTCGAATAAGTGATTTATGTGTTCTTTGTTGGATAGTATAAATTGTTTCGAATTATAGTTTTCCTTCTGACAACCCGACTACTATAGAAACAAATGATGTTAAATTTAGTAAATGATGTAGGCACGGTTTACGCTAGCAAGAAGAAAAAAAAAATCCCGTCCCGACCCTTACTTTTGACAAATTAGCCATTCGATTTACTTACGTAAACAAGGCGATACGTTTGAGAGTTTTTTTTAAAGTTAAATTACGGTTTTACAATGTCTTGTTTTAATATATTTCGGATTGCAATATGTAAAATTTTACAAAAAAATCTTTTCGAGATGATGTCACATAGCGCCCAAAATGTCAGCGACCCCCCCAGTGCCGTCAATTTTTCAGATAACACGAAAGATTTTTCATGTTATTCATCACTTCTTAATTTTTTGCCGCCTTGAGGCACATCTAGGTCGTAAGAAGCAAGGTCCGCTCGCGAGATTCAGAGCAGAAAGAGGTAAAGTTGTTTTTTGGTAATGTAGGCCACGAGGGTTAGTTTCTTTAATCGCGTAAAAAAAAAGGATCTAACATCGCCCTTCCCCAAGAAAACCCGCTTTTCTAGGAGCGCTTCTCCGTAACGCGCACCCGCACACAAACAAAACTACCTCGTGACCTCACAGGTGGACATTAAAAAGAAAAAAAATGTCGAAACTGGACGATGAGGTCGCGTCTTTCATTTAGTCTTCTTTTCTCTATCCCGACGTCTGAAAACATGTGCAGGCGCCAACAAGTCGGGACAGCTACTGTCCAAATGGTTAGAACCATCTCCGCCCCCGATTGTGTCCATGGCTGCGGGTCTAAGACAAGCACTACCGTCGGCGGAAATGTCAAATTACCTGGCGACATTCCACCTGTCATCAACGCCTCCTCATTTGGCTACCAACTTGTACGTAAGCGGCATCTCGGCTATTATTACGGACAAAAGAGTCCTCTTAAGATCTTAAGACCCGTGCTATTTCTATTTTAAATCTCTAAATATGGCAAAAATAAGGGGGTGAATTTTTTTTTTGGGCAAAGTAAAAGATATACTCTGCACGGACCACCGAAGGCAACTTACCTAGAGGAGGCGAATAGACTGCTGTAGATTGGACGTGCGACGCCATTGATGTCAGGGTCGTGTCGTAAGGTACCATTTCCTGTTTCAGGTGGTCGTTGACGGATGTGGCCACCGGATTGAATTGCTCCCCGTATTGCAGAGTATAAGGGGAACCGTTTGGAACGGTCAAATCTGGTACCATGCCTGTCGTTTTTAACGTGTCGTCTTGTTTCGGCCACTTCGCCCACATCTGTAAAGAATGTTTTATTATTTATTTATCTTCACTATCTAGAAGGTAACTTTATACAAATATTCTGCTACTGTACACTATGAAAACCGTAAGATATACCAATTTTCGCAGTCGAGGAATCAAATTTCTTAGGTAATTTGATCAGTTCATTATAAAGATATTCGAGAATTGTTTTATATAAAAAATTCAAAGAAACTATCACAAATAAACTGATTCATTAAAAGTTATTTTTAATCCAATATGAACGTATCATAAATTGCGGCCATCTTAATTTCGTTGTTTACATAACTTATTTTTTGCAATTCCACTAGCTTTTTAAGCACAGAAACAACCTTTTAATAATTTAAATATTCGAAAAATTATTTAATTTCAAAATTAATGCTCATTATTTTTAATTATTTACGTTTTTTTATTTGGGTCGCATCATTTCTAAGATGGCATCGGAAAGATGATGCAAACGGCTCCTGAATTAAAAAACTCTATAATTTTTTCTAAGAAACAATATATAATAGCTGACCACCAAGAGAAAGTTAAATATGTTTACTATATGTGCAATTATTCATATTAAGAGATGAGTTATTGACTACTTAATTTATATTCACTTTACGAACAATAGGACAATAAATTCGAGTAACAATTATAGAATACTTAAAACACAAGCAGTCATATACGATCCATTGTTCTTTCAAATAACTCTCTACTCTGGTGTCTTCAAGGATGCTTTACTCCTTCCGGTGAGTTGTAAAACTTTCACTAGCGAACTTTAATAAGGAATTATTTTAATTGATTTAATTCATAAAAATTATATTTTGTTGGAATAATGAATTCAATATAAGCTTAAAATTTTTCGTAAAAAAATTGCCAAGAAATGCTGAATTTAAGAGAGAATTTTGGTGGAAAGGATTCGTGAATGTCTTTATACTAAAATTTACCTAGTTCCAAGTTTTCAGCATAAAAAAAAAGTCCCGCAAATTACCACTAATTTCATGCCTTTTCACAGTTCTTACGGAGCTAGTTGTGTTTTTTAACATGGACTATCCGATATCTAAAATGAGTTCCAGCATCGAATAGTGTAATTTGTCGGGAGAAGAAGGGCAAAACCATCACGAATTCTCATAATTAGATTAATGACACCTTAATTAATAGAGGAAATACGGATTTCCCTGTTGCGAAAATACGCGGTGAACGACCGATATTCAAAAAGAAGTAGAAAAAAAAAATGGCAGCTAGTAAGACCACCTAGGTGGCAACCACGTCTCGACGATTACCCGAAAACGTAGTCTGTTTTTGGATGTGGCGATCCGCTCGGATGATCAGGAGGTTTTCTACTTCCTACCTGACACGAGATGGATTCCAACTCTGACTGATCGCCTGCTTTATAAACGGGGAAGGCGATTTGGCACGCGCCAGACTCCATTCTACGCGTGGCATGCACGAAAAACGAATGCATACTTACGTTCGTATACAGTTGCTGTTCCCCATTGTACTGATTCCTCTGACGTTTGCTTTCGTCATCCAGGTGCTCACCGTTCAGATCTCTGCTGTCTATTTATAAAAAGAAAAAGAAAAATAAATACCAAGCTCGATTAGGAAACTAAATCTTAGAAGTTTATTATATTAAATTGCATATTTTTAAGCCATTACGCGAGTTAGAATCGACCGAAGGGGGGAGGAGAAGATAAAGTAAAAGTTACGAAACTAGAAGGGTATCCGAGTTAGAGTAACTAGAACACCCCATTTACGGTTTGCTATCGACAGGAGTCGAGAAAACAAGGTAGGGCATTCGAGCCCCCGGGGGTGGATATTAATCATATGCTACTACAGTATTATTATAGCTCAACTCCAGGTGCTCCCGATACCCTTTATGGAAAGCTGAATAGAGAAGGGAAAAGAGAAACAGTGGTCTTCGTTGATAAAACTTCCTCCATATCAATCAACAACGCTTGACAGGAGAAACGGGGCTCGACTCTACTTTTTCTACACGTCCTACACCCGAAATACAATGTATGATGGAGTTAAGTACGCAAACGGACACAATCGTTTAGTTTATGATCGAAAGGCGTCAATTAGAAGTTCTTGGAATCTCGAATATGTCCAGTTTGGGTGAGTGATTAGGAAAATTTATTTTTGAGACATCTTAATGCTGTTGAATGAAAAGGCTCCTTTACTCCATACCAGTTACCGAGAAAAATAATATCTAGAAATATTCCCCCTCCTCCTAGATGAGATGGGTTCGGTTTCACTAAACGTTCTGAAGTTAATTTACGACAGCTGAAGCTCGTTTCTTTCGTGAAATTTGCTTTTGATTTATTTGCATCAGGCTCTCCTCGTCTACTAACTTAAAAGATTACAAAAAAACATTTAGACGTATTTATATATATTACAGACATATTGAAACGGGGCCATCGAGAGGGGGAAATTAGGGATTTTTCTCCCCCGGGCCCGAAGAAAATTTAGGGTCCTCTACTGTACCCTAAGTTTTACTAACAAAAAATATTTAAGATTTTTTTTATTGATTAAAAAGCATTTCGCGTATTTCATTTGTTCAAAAATAAATTGAAACGGGCAAAAAGGACCCGCTTTAATCCCAAGGCTTCACACAAGCTATTGGAGGCCCTGTTTGCAAAGCGTATTGTATTGTATTTTCGACATAAAAATGGTAAATTCTTAAGAAAAACACTACAGAAATGGTCAAGTTTGATCTTTTAACACTTTCACAAGTCAAACAAAAGTTTAAAATGTTTTGTTACCCGATTTAAAGTATATTTCTTTCGAGGAACATCGTTAACGTGCCAAAGAACATGCCGAAATATTTTTTTAAAAATAAAGGAGGAGGGAACTTTAAAGAGGAATCGGATAATACATCATTATTGCGCTATTGTTAAGAAAGTTTATTTTCTAAAGTTAATAAAATGTAGGGAAAAAAATCAGTTAAGTTGTTTCATTGTACCTTTTTTCCGTCTCGAGTGAATCAAATTCAATAAAAAAGTAAATTAAAAAAAACGTAAAATTTCCTAGTAACGTACTATTGAGGAATTATTAAAGCACGTTTTGTTACAAGAAATTAATCATTTTGGGGTATAAACACACAAAAAAAGACGTTCAAATGAAAGTGAAGTGGTTCAGTTGGTTTATTATCAGAAGAAAGAATAGTTTTTCAAAATTAAAAAAAAAACGAGCAGTTAAATTTTTGAATGGCTTCTCTTTTTGACATTTCAAACAAAGCCAAATTCGAAGAAACAAAGAAGAATTTGAACCTTTTTTTTCACTTGTAGAATTTTTCTTGAAAATTATCAACTGGAAGAATTCCTATAGAGATCGAAAATCGATAAAGCGCAGTTAATTTAGAAAACTACCACAAAAATTTCTGTTTGAAACCATTTTTTTTTTCCTATTTTTCTGGATGACTAATAACATTTAGTGGTGCACGAACATTTTTTAAAGCTGTAGATTAGAAATATATATATAATAACGTGTTAATAAATCCTTCAATTAACCTTTTATAAAGCTTATTTTTTTATATTTTCGTGAAGGAAAAAAATAAAGTAGAAAAAATAGAATCCTCCACTCAAATCAAATTCTAAAAAAGTTCAAGCAAAAGTTGACTATAAATAAAGTCAGAATCATTACAACAGAAATCATTTGGGCTAACGATGTAAACGCACGCCATCTTTGTCATTATTGTCCATTCGACTTTATTTTTTCTTCCTTTTTTTTAGAAGTATTAGATACACGCTTGATGAATTCTGATCATCTTCCCGACTGACCGCTCCTCGTTGCAATTGAATTTTTCAACGATGGACACACGATCCTTCTTCGAGATGCTTCTTTTCCCCCTTTTTTTATTTTATTGTGGATCCGAGCAGGAGCACCGCTAATCTTTATTCGATACCATTATAAAATATACATTTTATAAAAATCTACTATGGAATCTTCTTAGAAAACCATTCTGCTCAATGTCTCTATTGTAACTTGTGAATTTCTGCATGACAATCAAAACGCATTGGTTCACAATGGAGTAAGAACTGTTTGAGCCATGAAAGAACCAGTCTTGCAGGGGAGGTTAGATAAAGAATATTTAAATTACTTAAGATAACTGCTCTGTTGATAGTGTTTATAAGCATTTTGTTCAACTGATAAGTGCTGTTGTTTGTAAAGAATTGATTAATCGTAACTGGAAAGCAATAACAGAATTTCAAATGAGACCAATTGAATACTGGAATGCAAGCGTAATTAATAATAATTATTTTTTTTAAATTATTAGTAAAACAGTTTAATTGTATTTCAAAAATGTAAACATGTTTATAATCATGAACATAATTAAAAATTAATTAATTTTAATTAAAAAGAAACGTGATTTAAATTATAAATTGCGATCTACTACGACTTTTAACTCGTTTTAGGCCTGGAATTAGTAAGAAATTTATGGTTTTAGGCTAAAACAATCTTTAAATATTTTAAAAACTAACAGTACAAGTGATTATAATAGAAAACTTAAGTTTAATGTGGAATCTCGTGTTGAAAATTGGGTAAAAAATGTAAAAAGTTTAAGTATAAGCTTACAATCACTATCAGGTTACTACAAAAGGTTAGATTAATAAATAATAATTAAAAAAATCTTCGAATTTTATAAACTAAAAACGAATCAATTAGCAATTAATTAAATATAAATAATTAGCCAATTATAACTGGAACAGTCACAAGTGTTAGTATGGAATCTAATTAATCATAATGAGAAATCGCTTGTAATTTTAATTATTGGAAGTATTAATATCAATCTTTTATTGAATTTTGAATTAAAATAAATCCAAATATCAAAATTATAAATATTTATAAAAGCACACTGTAAAATTTAGTTATTTTAACGAGTTAAAATTCTATTATTATTGCACCGTTGTTGCGTTATACACGAACCAAACCTGATGGAAATGTAGATGTTGACGTGATTCATAAAGGTTTCACAATCTGGTAGTTATTTTTAATATCTCATTTTATATCGAAAATCTTAAAAGATAACACTAAATTTAGATCGACATGCTTTACTTCACCCCTACACTGTCTACAGATAGTCTAAAGATGACTCCTATGCGAACAACCGGTGTTATTAACCCAGGTAATGGGATGAGAGAAACGAAGCTTAAAATATATATATATAGAGTGAAATTCCATTTTAACCTTTCCCGATTTAACTTATACCCCGATTATACGTACATTTTTAATTGTTCCGACTTCTATTGCTCCATAGATCCCCATAAATCGCCTCAATTTTACACTGATATCTGTTAGTTCCGGAGAAAACGTTAAATAGGGGATAATATTTTTAGAAGAAAAAAAATATATAGAATTTATCTAAAATTCTTAGACTTTTCGACAGAGTTTTTGTTGATTAAAATCGTTATTGTAGTAGCATAAAGACTTGAAAATTTTGGAATTTTTGTTTACGGAGCGCATAAGTGGGAAACAATTGATAAAACATGAAAAGTTGGGTCTTGTTCCGTTTAAGACGAAGCACAATTGGATCTGTGTATACATGCACAGCAGCCATGTCATTGTGAAAGAGTAGGAACCAGTGGACTGTATCCGGAAGGATGTGGGGACCACGTGGCTGTCTATAACATGCTGCACACCATCGATTCTTCACCAAATATCAGCTAATTCAAAAGCGGGGTTCTGAATGATCTTTCAACCTCGTCACTGAATCCATTCTGCTAGAATATTTTATATAGAATATACATTTATATACCGCTTCTGTTTTATATTCGATTCGTGTTCTATATTAAAAATATATGTAATTTTTTTTTTACTAAGCTAGCCCTAATATAAGTGTATAACTTGATAAATGTTTATAGAATTATATGAGATTGGAAGGATACGGCTATAGTTATTAAAATTTTGCTATCAAAGAACGACGGTTGGGCCTTAAACTTGTTAAATAATATAGCCTTCAGCTTTAACATATAAAAGGCCTCAAAAATACATATCAAATGAGAGGCCCTAAGCTGAGTCTTCTTTAACTTATATCCCTGGAGAGAACAATGAGACAAGGAAGAACTCTAGAGTATAAGAGATATTTCCAATATTAATATTTTAATACCATATACCATCAGCGTAATCTTTTGTTAATTTAGAAGTATATTAGAAGAGAAGGATATACAAAACATGAGTTAATATATCAATATTAGTACAATTTTTGTAGAGTAAAAGCAGCAAAACTAATCATTTTTTCATTAATAAAGCAGTGTTGTTCAATACAAAACCATACTATATCGAGAATGTGTTACTGAGCACAAGTGTATCAATGAAATAGACTCTTTTGACCTGCATATATATGTATAAACTTATATACAAAAATTATACAACAAACAAATCAGTATAACACACACACAAATATGTACAACGTACACAATAACAGCACTACTGACAATACTATCAGTTTTACTAATTTAACGACAATAGCATTAAATTTCATTGTAGAAATAGTAAATTAATCATATGAATTAAGGAAGTGTAAGTTACTAACATTATAATTGCTAGAAAGGATAGTTTTTTACTGAGATATCATCGAATAAATTCAGATAAATTAAAAACTTTTTACAGATGTAACAATTACACAGCTAATAGTACTGTTTTTTATTACAGTATCAACGTGTTAATTTAAGCGTGCTATCTCAATCGTATTTTTATTTGATTAAGTATCAAAATGCTCAGTCGATACACGCGAGAGAATGTTTGCATGAAAAATGGCAATCAAGCGAGGGTAATCATGCAAAACCAGAT
The DNA here is from genome assembly GCF_000671375.1 of Centruroides sculpturatus. Taxonomy (NCBI): domain Eukaryota; kingdom Metazoa; phylum Arthropoda; class Arachnida; order Scorpiones; family Buthidae; genus Centruroides; species Centruroides sculpturatus. The sequence goes on from NW_019384521.1 coordinate 404,066, forward strand.
TTTAATGTGTCGAGCACGTGCAGAAGAACCGAAAGTTTAATATCTCATCTACGTCTACAAGCCAGAAAAAAAGGTACAAGATAATCTTACCTGCGGAACCTTCTTCTCTCTTCCTCTTGACATTGCCATTGGGATCGACACTGGCTATGCCTAAAATGCCATTAATGGAGTATGATGGTCGTTGCATGGACTGTGAACCATCGTGAACAGCTGAGGGTGCATGGGTGATGACAGAAGTCGTGTTGGATGTGGGTTGAAGTTGAGGGCTACCGCCATTGACCGACACGTGATTAGCAGCAGCCTGTTTCGCCTTTTCTGCAGCCTTATTCCTGACGATCCTAAAGGGAGAAAAGCACGTCCGTGTGGTTTGAAAAATGAATCGCAACCCACGCTAATCAATTTAAAAAAAATTTTTGAAGTAAAAACGATATAAAAGTTAAAAAAAAGATTAGTTAAAATTAATTAGGTCGAAGCCCCCGTTCGGGATCCTCTGACAGGAAATGTTTGTGGTTCCTGACAGTTGCCAAAAACGATCTTGGCAGATCCGACCGCTGACATGTAAAGCGAAAAAGAAGAGGATGGAGGTGACATCTTTCTCTTGTAGCAGTTAAATCGTACAAACTGCGATTACTTCTGCCCCGTTAACTTTCACCCCGAGGACAGATGGCCAAATGATGACCTCACGACTGGCACCTGCCCCGACTCAATATGATTAAACCTAATGCTTTTCGAATATCCGTCCGTCCGTAATAATTTTTTCTTACCCTTCAAAAAATCTCTCTCGATCTTAATTACCAAAAATACCTTATATATTTTTTTTATTTATATTTTTTCCTTTTGAAGTTACTCAAAATAGAGTATTAAATTAATTATAAACATTTAAAACTAATTTATTTTTAAAAATCATATTAAAGCATACGAATTAAAGCAATTAAATCATTAATCTAGAGAGATATAAATCAAAAGTAATTAGATAAACCGATTTAATAATCGAAGTCGCTAGCGTATTCGAAGAATCCGTCCGTAAGTCGGCTCGAACTAATAGGCATTTAACTTAAAAACAATTAGTCCTACTATAATGAATTTTGAGATATAGAATCAAATTATAAATTTCACTTTACCATTAAAATTACACGCTTATAAACTTCTTACTTCTGAAATTATTTACATAATTTTATAACTCATTTATTAACCATCCGATTTTGATAAAATTTAATATGTAAGTTAAGTGCGTAAACATGTTTCGAGGTATAAATTTTGGTAAAAATATCTCAAACGGTTTATCCTTTACACGCGATTAAATTTCGATACATCGCCATTTTCTTTCCTTCGCAACATCGTTAAGCCGGAAAATTAATATTAAGCGATTTTATAAATAGAAAAAGTATGGAGATAAGAGTATAGATAAGTACCTTTTTCTTGTACAAAATAGCCGAATAGAATCTATTAGTTAGATCAAAACGAGTGAAAGCATGGGAGATGAGGGGAACAAGAGGTGGTGACAGCTTCTACACAAAACTAACTTAAATAAGTAGTCGGTTGTCATCTGATCCTTTCCAGGGGACCATCAGAAGTCGTCCAACAGCGATAGCGCTCCATCTAATCCAGTCAATTAGTTGTGTTGTTGAAGAGCGAGATGATGGGTTACACACCGAGCTCCCCTCTGCTGCATTTTCCGATATTGGTTCCCAAGGGTAGAAACGAGATAGATATCGAAAAGTTGGAAGTTTGTTCGACTTTTAGCGATTAACAAAAACCATTTTTTGATGTCGGAAACCCACCAGAAAAATAAGAAAAAATAAAAATAAAAATAAAAAAAACCCACGTGAACTGTTGTCGAAAATGGAGACGACATTTTTACGACCCTTATGCAAATCTAACGTTCCACTTCGATTAGGTCAGTCATTAGCTTATTTAAGTCCAATGCTTAGGCCAGGATGTGATCCGTGTTCCATCATCCATGACGTCGATAGAGATGATTCCCTTCTTTTTTTCTTCCCTATCTTCATGTTGTATAACTGATTAGATATCCGATAAAATATACGGTTGCGATAGAAGCTCTTTTACTTCTCTATACAATTTTTGATATTTTCTCCGCTCCTGAATCGAGATTTGATAAAGGATACGAAGCATCCTCTTGATGACCTATTAAGGAGACGACTCCATCGGTTCTTGTCATTTTCTTCCAAAATCAAAAAATTGAAAAATAATAATAATAACAACTCTCTCGGAGTAAAAATCAGATTTTGTCCATGTAATGCGGCTGTAAATAGTTTAAAATTTGCATTTAACAACTGCCGCGGTCCTCAACTAGTGCTTTTTTTTTCCAAAAGTAAGTATGGATGCGAGGTTGGACGTGGAGTAACTTTATGTACACTCATCAATATCAATTTGAGACATTCTAAGAAAGATGATGCGGATTAAATAGTGTAAATTTGTAATGCGGAACAGTGAATTAGCAGGAAATTTCTTAAATTTAAATTCGAAGTAAAGAAAAATGTTTTGCTTAAAAAGCGGGACAGGTAATTAACGTTTTTAAAATATCGCAGATGCGTATCAGCTTATTTTTTTTTTACATTTCCTTCTTTCCATGTGCAAAGAATTATATGCTCAATCTGGTCTTTAAAAAGGCGAAGACATTAATCCTCCTTAAAGTTATCTTCTATAGGAGGAAGTATAAATTGAAGATTTATCTATTGTAAACTTCAGTCCTAATTTGCATACGAATAACGCTAGCAGAATTGTTAATTAGATTGCAAAATTTATTAGGTGCTTACCTGTTAATAGAACTGACACTTGGAATGTTATCTTGATCACAGATTCCATCCGATAGCAACCTGTCTCGGATTTCCCAAGCAAACATTGTCGGATTTTGCTTCTTGTAATTGGCAATTGCGTCTACCACTCTAGGTGTAGCGACTTTTGGTTTGCTTCCACCAATTACACCAGGTTTGATCGATCCTGTTTCGTAGTACCTGAAAATAATACAAGAGAGTTCTTTAGTTTAAGTATAATATTGCACACGATACTGCGAAGAGTATTCATTCGTACAAAATGTATACAACGGCTAACAAGATGGAGTGATATAAGACACGTGGAAGTATAAAATATGAATCTCTTCTATATAAAATGAAGTATTTTTCTCTATTTAGTAAAGTACAGAACAAGAACACATATACAATGAATTGCCAAACAATCCTTACTAAGGCCTAATTTAAAAGTGATTACAACTAGTTAATTTACTAAGGCATAACCTACTCAATAGATAATGCACACAAATATTTGCTTTTATAATTTAGTAGGCTAATAACAAAAGCAAACACTCTTTCACAATACACGCTAGCTAAGTGTAGGAATCGTGTAGTTACTCGAGAATGGCACATTGCAACTAACCGTGAGAGCTATCAATCAAAATTTATATGTGACACTCGTAAGCTGTACTTTTGACTTTTACTGGGATTTAGCCTGGAGATTCGTTCTCCAGTTATACAGGGGTTATCGCTTGCGTTGTGCGTCTTCTAATTATAGGAACGGATTCGATTCTACGAATTTGGATAGGCAAAAGTTGCAGTAGTTGCCTCTTCGGTTATAAATAGTCGAGATTGGACTCGATGTGCAGCAAAATCGAGAGGAGCCGGTGCTGCACAATGTGGCTATTCAAGTGCCAAGTGCGGTAGCGTTAAGTCTGTCAAAAAACAGAAAGAAGTCTTTGATTTTCGTGTAGTTTTTTCCATCTGCCATCCTATTTTAATATAAGGATACTACGAAAATTAATTGTTGTAATTAGTATCTACTCCAAAGACTTGTATCCTATAACAATACAAGCATATCTTTTGTTTTTTTAAGAGGAAAAAAACAAAGGGCTTATCTAATTAGTGTTTGTCTTCACCAAAGGAAACAAACATGTTATTCTATAATATAATATCGTTTGCAATTCGCATGAGAATAAAAGATATTTTCGTAGAAATTGAAGAAAACGTCTACAGGCATGTTTTAATAATTTTAAATAATCGCATATTTGAGTTTTAAAACTACAATTTGCACCCGAAGTTCGATCTATAAAGCACTTTTCAGATATGAGAGCTTCAAAATGATCTCAATATGTGTAAATAATTGGGAAAATTTTTGTAAAATTTAAAGAATTAAGCAACATTTGTGAATTTTATAGGAAGTTAACATGCCTAATTTTTCTCAATTATAGACAATACTTAACACCGATTTTCTACGGAAGGTCTTGAAACATATTAATGTTTACTATGCAAAGAAAATTAATATTTATTAAACTTAAAAAGACACTCAATGTCAGAATATAAGAGCATTANATCAAAGTATAATTATATTATATAAATTATAATAAATTAAATTTTATTTTTCCAAACGAAATACTTTGGTTACAACTTCCTCCTTGATGAAGTAATTAGAACACTGTAAAAATGATATAAACTCTTAATTGGTTGGACCATAAAAATAAATATCGATAGATAATTTTATTTTCAGTCAATAAAAATAACGAATATAGTGTTTATTTGAATGCATTTTGTATGTTGCCTATGCCCAATTTATTTAATTTTTTCCCTATATACTCCCATAGTATAGAAGTTTAATCGCAGTGGCTGTTTTAAATCGAAATTCCATTTTAAAATGTATAATACGTCGTATTAAAATATATAGAAAAGTTAAGTTGAATGGCTAATTAACCAATATTTATAGCTTTTAAAATTTATTATAATAATAAATCTGGTGATATACATATAATTTTATTTCACTATATTGAGATGCACTTTCTGGAATGTCGATAAGACAAAGTGAATGTAAACATTCAACATTCGTGTGCATTTATGTTAATGTTTAATGAGGCATAAATGAGAGTGAAAGTCAATATAAAAGATGAGAAGATACGTAAATACACAGACAAATTAATTTTAAAAAATCTTTAAAAATTATGGAAAGAAGCTCCCTAACATGATTTTATACACTTTTTTAAATTGTTAGATCTGCAAATGGTATCTCAATTTTATCTTATTCAAGTTTTAATATAATAATAAAAACATGAAAACAGACATGTGTTAAAAGCATTGTAGTCTTTAAAACGAAAATTCTAGTTGTGAAATTTTAGTACTTTTTGTATTGTTATAAAGCTTTTGTGTACTAGATATATGAAAACTGCCTTAAAGTGACTATAATACAATGGATTTCAGATCTCAGATATTTTAGGACAAGAAAAGTATTATAAGTCTATCAGGAAAGTAGTACTTATCATGTATTAATGGAATATTATAGTAATTTTTAGCCGATACGACAGTATTTTAACGTAAGAAAACTTCTAATACATCAAAACCCTGTTATAATGTCATAACTCATCTGGTGTTGATAACTATCTTTGTGTAGAAGAGAGCGTTTTGCATGAAACGGCTATAAAAATTTCTTACGCTTAGAACATAAGAAATCATGGCCTAGCTAGGGCCTCCTCTATCCTAAACCCCAATAATACTCTCGTTAGAGAAGCAAAGCAGACTGGACTGGCTATTGTTACTCAAAACCAGCAGCACTTTCTCATTCAAATCTGGGGTCGGGGGTAATGTCATTCTCGACTTTCCCTCTTCATCCGCAGGGGATTATCCATCATAAACTTCCCCTCGACATGAAGTAAACATGCTTCACTTCTCCACTTTTGTAACCTGATTTACAAGCTACCGGGGCTCCACTCCATTAAAACATATACTCACCTTCCGAGGATCTTGGAGACGCATCCGTGAGAAACTCTCAGTTGACGGCTAATGTCACAGGGCCTGACCCCTTGATGGGCCAACTCTACTATCCTCTGTCTCACCATATCGGGTAAGGGTCTGCCATTTACAAAAACACCTCCCAACTGGTTTACACCTCCGTGGCCTGAAAATGAAGTAAAGAGCAAAAACTAAGGATTTTTTGATACGTGGAATTATTATGTAGAATAGTAGCCCTTGAACCCATAATTAAGGTGTTTAACTTGGCTTTCGTCGTTAATAAGCGAAAAACGAAGGGGAATCTTAAACTTCTTAAATCAATCAGGGTTCTTTGATTGATCGGAGCAAACTCAATGGGCGGGGATGTAATTACATCTTTGGCACGACTAGCGGGCCCTAGGGTCACGTGACTCGATCTCGAATGAAACTCCTATCAAGTGATTTACGATCTGTTACATCGCCTCTACCGTTTCTAAGTCAGAAGGGCCCCATTTTCGGCTACCGAATCCCACTCGATTCCGTTGATGTTCTCAACGGAACGAATCCCTAAGCAAAGAGCACGTTAATTACGCCTGCAAATTAATTTTTGGACCATTTGTTAATCCCAACGGTACGTTAAGAAGTGTTTTTCTCAGTCCGATCCCAATTCATCCGAGCTACCGGGCCCTTAAGTTAGATGTCACGTGACGACGGGGAATTTTAATTAATGTAATTCGGGAACGGCCCTCTAATTGCGTCATTACACGGAGATGTTATCACAAATTGGAGCTCTTCCGAAAACCGAGATAAAGGAGAGTCTTGTGTGGCCCTCTCGGATCGCGTTTCGAAAAGGGCCGAAGGGTAATCACGTGATCGAGATTAGCAACGTGCCCATTACGGGTCGACTCGACATAATATTTACTAAATATCTTTTGATAGTTTCTTACTAGCGACATATCGAGGTTTGCTGCGCCTTCAAACAATCTTATCACTACGGTAGCACTTACTTTTACAGGTATAATATTCCATCATGGTCACATTATAACGGTAAGCCGTGGATAAGTCCATTATCAGCTTTTGATATAGCATTTAGCTTGTTTTCGCTAGCTGCACTTCATCCTCCGCTAGTGCATCATCCTCCAATCACTCTCCCGCCCCGTCGACGTCATTTACTACACTCCCGTCACGTGGTTGCGTGACGTAACCAAGTTACGATCCCCGATTGGCAGATAGCGCACGTGGAAGTAAAAGGTCAACAGATGAATAAGTGAATGAAGTCGACCAAAATGTTTGCTTTGTAACTCTAATAGCATTACGAGTTGGTAAACATTGTATAAACGCTTTGCTAAGATAAATGTAAACTTGACACGAAGTTAAAAGAGCCTTAAGGTAGCGTAACATCTTAACTGACGTATATAAATTATGCTACCTTAGTAACAACCACTTTAGGTATGAATAGTTGCATTGTTAATCTTGCAGTATGCCACACTAGCCACTGCCAACGAAATAGTTTAATGTCGATTGAGGGTAAGTATAAGAGCGGAGCAGCCATTTTCTTCATCAGTTGTATATTTTGTTACTATGCATGCACTAAATCATAAGCACGCTTCCACACTCGCATAAAAAGCCATACAACTCGCCACTCCACTACCTCTTCAGTCGAAATAAGCGTAAAATTAATTATTACTACAGTAGCAACAAGCTGTAAGTTTGTAAATCTAAACACATAAAGTGTGACTTTATTTATATAACTAGTTACTAATGCCCTCAAGAAGTAGCATTATTGTTACCAAAGCAGTGGAGATTAGCCGAAGGATCAGTAAGGGGGTGCAAGAATGGTGAAGTGGTAGAGCTCGAGCAGCAGCTAATGACTGGAAGAGGTAGAGAAGCGGGTATTGTATGACTAGTGAAAGCCGGCTCGCCGGGGGAAAGGAACAAAAGTGGCACTTCATTGTTGTCTGCCATGTAAAATACTTGTGAATGCAGCGGTGTCAATGCATCCAGGTGACGCGATTGACTCCCAACTTGACTTCTACCCCGGGCGGTCTAGCAACCGTTGCCTCTTCCCCACAATAAACATTTCCGTTACAACTGCAGGTCTATGAAAATCTCTTAAAAATACCAGAAACTAGTGTAGTTGTACAGCTGCTACTTAAAAATCGTCCAATAGCATAGATAACTCTCTCCCAGCAATTGACTAAGTGTTACTAGCACTGGCGACTTTAGTAGACATGAATTATCGATGCTCACATTTTTAATTCTTGAAAATTTCATTCGAGGAATTAAAAAATTAAGTATTCTACATCTTTTTACATATTTAGCATAGAAAACCCCCAAAAAACTTGCGTTTATGGTGCTTAACCATCAATGTTAATATTCTTGTTTAGATACAATTGTTAAAAACAAAGAATCCAAAGGCTTAGTTGGTGTTTGAGTATAGATTGAAATTTTATTGATATTCAATGACTGTTCAATATCAGTTAATCTCATGTTACTACAAAGAAGTTTTGTATTAGGTGGCTTAAGAATGAGAATCTAATGCTGTATGCCTCTTCTTGAGGACAACTAACATACAATTAGAGGCAGACAACGAAGAATCTTTTAATCCTATTGCTTAAATATAACTATTGAGCTAAGAATACCCAAGAGATGTGTATACTGTTCTATAACTCTTGAAGTAACCAAATAATCTCCTAGAAGAGCATTCATATAATTTTAGAATTACTAAAATCGTACGAATTGTATCACCTTAAGAAACCAAGAGACTAAACTGTGTTTGGGTTTTAATAATATTTAGAATATTTTGTATGCTCCGGTATTTTAATTTGGGCTTAAAGGAGACAACAGTATAAATATACTCTTTGATTTATCAAGAAGAAAAGCTTTAAACCATCATAACGCAAGCCTTCTGCATGTAAAGGTCCGAACTACATCCCCAGGGAGTAACTACTGATTAAAGTGCGACGCGGGTCTAATCAGGCAGAATTTGGGTTGACGTCATTCGAGGCCCACATCTGTGACGAAACAGGTGGAAGAATATCGGCAGCGACCACCCGTCTCTCCCGATACAGAGACCGCATCCTGCAGAGAAGAAATAAGAGCCCTTGCAACGATAAGGCTCGGTATCGATGACGTAGCGGTGACGTCAGCGGATCGGAAACATTCGCATCCATCATCGAGGGCAGCGCAACTCCGTCAGGGTCGGGCGAGCGTGAAATAGGGTCCCAGAAAGATGTTAATGAAGTGCGGACCCCCAAAAATATAAGGCAATCTGTCGAGTTCGATTCCTGTTTAAATAAGAGTTTAAGGTAGTAAGTAGAAGGTGCGGCTGGATTAAAAACCACGATAGACAAGCGCGTGCGGGTCAACGGCCCTCGATCCGTGACTCGAGATGCTATCGACGTCTCTCCTACACCCCATTGCTCGAGCATAGGGGTTTTCGGTAACGTCTATAAGTATCATAATTTCTCTTTCTTCTTTCTGATCCTTGATCCTTTAAGGCATTTACTAAGCTTAACCAAAATGGGAGGGACACTCAGTTAATTGATCTTCACTTCTGAAGGTGTATTGCAAATTGATCTCGAAGCGTAAACTCGAGGTTTTCAAATAACTAGGAAAAAAAAGACCAATAAAGAGTGCAGATACCCGAAAACTGTTTTACAATTGCGCTTAAAAGCAATCATTTAAAAAATCCCAAAGATTTTTACTTTGTTAGATATATTCTTTGGTTAGCATTCTTTTAGTTTCTTCCTAATCTTCACGTTCAAAAGCAATTACGAATTTTGCCCAACTTCATTCAACTGACCTTTAAGTAAATCGATTTCTATCAAAAATTGATTTAAGTGTAGCCTACAATTAAGCTAATAAATCCGTTTTAAATCGAATGGAATTTGTAGAAAAGAACCGATATACTGTACAAATCATATAGGCTGCCGGAACCCTTGAAACAATATCCAAAAGCATTGATAATCGACAGGCAAACAGCGAAGCAAAAACCACGAAACACTCTGAAAGACTTAAATTAATATTTTGTATTATTTATCTATGTTTCTGTTATATATTTTTGCAGTGTTTTAATGAAGGAGCAATGAAGGATGTTGGTTTCTTTCTGAAGAACTCAATTGATATATGCTTTTCGTATGCAGATCTTCAATCATAATCCTTTCATAAAATAATTTTTTCAACTTTTAAAGGCTTCTTTTATAATAATCTCTGTTTTTATAAAAACAAATGAAGATTTACTGAATTTTTCACGCTAATTTCTTGGTTTAATATCTTTTATGGTTATAATGGACCTTTAAGATCTTTTGACAATTGAGACTTCAGTGGAAAAGCTTCTTCGGTATTTGCTGTTCGTTGATTCTTGTGAATTTATCTTAGGCCAGTTTGTTGCTATTTACCAAAGATGTTTGAATGATAATGATTCACATGGAAACAACACGGATGTAAAGAACACAACTCGGAGATGGATTTAAAACCTAAATGATGTAGCTAATATTCGAGTAATAAAAAACAGCCAGTAGGGGTGCTATTAAAGATAAATTTCACACATCGCGTGACTGAGAATCGCTATAAGTTTGATAAAAATCCAACAGATACATTTCGAGATATTAAAATGCAAGAAGGAGCTTCAGGCCTAAGAAGAAGAGGCGGATAAACAGGAAGAATCGGTTACAAAAACGGTCCGGCTTTGTTTAATTGGGTATTGGGCCTTGGTGACCAGGTGTTTACCGACTAGCCCACCTGGTCAACGAAATGCAACCTTGACCGGTCGCGATGTCAACATCCTGCTCAAATCGTTGAACCGTTACCCAACATTCTGACTTAATTAGTGCACCTGTTTCCGTCCGATGAGGCCAGGAAGTGACGTCACGGTAGTCATCGATCACGTGAGGGCAAAGAACCTTTCGACAGATCCAATGACCTCTACCTTGAGAAAACGACAAGACATCCTCCCGTCGTCTGCCTTAACCTAATTATACGTCTATAGGCCCGGCTCCATACAGGCCTTACCAGAATAGGCCTAACGTGTGAATTCCGAAACTGAGTTTCCAGTGCATTAAAGGCAATTAACATAAGTTTACGGAGTGTGTTACACTTTAACGGAGTATTTTAAGAAGCAAATTTCTGCGTAATCGTTAAAAAACAGTTTTAATTACTTTAACTATCCTAAAAGTACATAAATCTATACCCGTCAACAGACATCTTATGGCAAATACAATTAGTCTACAACAGAGAAAGTTATTCAGATCTTAAAGAACAAACCTGTCTACGTGATACGAGTCAATCTGACTAACCCCTTCCCTTTACTCCGAATCATAAACTGCCTTCCAAATTTAATATCCCGCATATAGGCCTACTTTTAAAGAAGGAGACTTTAAGGCTACTTATTTTCGAATAGGCTAGCTATAACGCTGTACGACGTATGTTACAAAGGTACAGTACGGGCTCTCTTACCTTTCATCTTACAAGCAGTGGCGGATAGAAGGCTGCTGTCCGCAACGTGCATATGTGAAGGTAAAGGTTGAGGAGAAAAGCCGACGGCTACCATCTGGTGATCCTCCCTTCTAGTCACCGATGTAATCACCTGTGCTACCTGCTCCGTCACTTACGTGTGTATATATACCCTTCTCCCAGTCGCCTCTGGGCTCGATCTCCGGCTACCTGCTAATTTGTCTGCGGAAAGTGGCACCGGTCACGTGACTTACCGTCTGCGACATCCGGTCACGTGAGGCAATGGCCTTTTCTCTCACTCTTTCACTTTCCTCGGATTATTAGAGACTTAATTTAAAAAGCGAGAAGAGGGATCTCGAGGTTGATGCACTGACCTTTTTTTTTTCTTTCCTTTTTTTTCCGGAAAGGGACAGCGTCTGCGCTTGCGCACTGCTCCGTCCCTTCCCTTCCTAGTTGGGCGGTAACCCTCACGAGGTTCCCTTATCGTGGCAGGTATCGGGATGTAAGCCCTCAACGCCTTTTCTGATTGTAGCGACGTCTTTGTTTCTCCAGTAATGTCAGCCAAGAAGTGAAGTATTACCCTCGGTCGTTACTTATATTTTACGAGTTTATTGAAACACTCGGCGCAGAATTTATATATATTCAGGAACGTTATAAAATCTTTATAATGTTCCCGAATTAACGCTAAAGTGTTTTAGTTCGAAAACATTACATTCCTTCTAGAATTTTGAGCAATTTTGCTAAGAATAAATTATTTTATTCTTCACAAAATCCTCTATTAAAGTTAAACTTTCAGAAATGTCTGACAAGTTTAGACTCAAAAATTTTATAATATTTACATTTTCCTTAGAAATCTATAACAAAATATATTATCAGAATACATCGTTTTGAATTTTTAAAATAGAGCTGGACCTATAAAAATTGTATATCAATTCTTAACTTGCCAAAGAAAGAGATAAACCTTCAACTTTTGAAAGAGAAGAATGACAAAGTATGGACGTTTTAAATTTTAAATTCCAGAAAGAAGAAGAAGAAGAAGAAAACGAAATATTTAAATTTTACTTTAAAAAAATTCTTGTTTCCTCAAATTCGAAAGAGCAGGACCACTTGAATGTGAGGAACAGGACAAGAATGGACTTATTCCTATACTAATGAAGATAGAAAATAATTCTTTTTAAAATTTTTAAGAATCCTTGTAAACTTCTTTTTAATCCCTTAAAAAATTGTACTTCCTACATGATTTAATGTTAATTTTTTAAAGAAGAAACATTGTTAATCTCCATTTTATTGTATAAAACAATAACTTCTTTCATCTAAAAAATTTAACTCCTTAGAAAAATGTTAAAATTTTGGTTTATTTAAAACGAAAATTAAAAGTAAACATCATTGACAAGATTTAATAGGAAAAATCCCTGAATATATATATTTATATAGCATTGTCTCGTAGTATAAGGCAATCATTAACAGTATTAAAATCATTGAAAAATATGTTACAATAGATCATCAACAATCTTGCCGTGAGGTATGATATTTTACTACGTCGTATTATCAATGGCGTGAGGATGGATGAAATTTTACTACGTGGAACCATCAATGGAAAGGAGATTTCTACTAAATTACCCTTCAGAAACGCAGAAAAAGTGAGAATGTTCAAAAACGATTTCTGTTTATAGTCACGCTCGGTGGATTCTTCTCGTTCTTTGCTTGAGAAAACTGCTTTACCCGTCTACGAAAAAAAATTCGGGAGAAGAATCTCAGAATGTTTTTATTTTCTTTCGACCATTGACGCATTTGTTATTTCGGCAGCACGAACTGGTCTCGTTGACCGATTGGGAATACGTCTGTGGTCACACGCGAATAGAGCGTAGGGAGCGGGGTCGGAGGTCGCTGCGTGAAGACTCTCGTGACACTCCAGTGGGAGAGAGGTCATTAAAGGGTCCTCACTATCCCAAACGAGGTTAGGAGAGCTGCTGGGACGGTGAAAGGCACGCAAACGACCGGAATTGGCGCACCGATGCACCACCTAATTGCCACCACGGTGCTGCCATCTGCGGGGACCAAGCATCACTAGTGTGTCCGAAAATGTTTCTGGGACGACAGACACAATCCAATAAGAACTTTATCTTACTCGAAGAAAGGCTGCGAGCCGTTAAAACGTCTATAGAAAACTTGAATTTTGTTACGCATCGGTCTATTGTGAACCTTGTTTCATTTTTTTACGAGAGGCGGGCGTGAGGCGAAAACCGGACCAAATTCCTGATGATATCTGCATTTCCTGTTGGAATACGGTAGAAGGTGTGATGTTGAGAGATAACCCGGCTCAACGCGTGTCTTAAATTTCTCGGATATCTAAGATATGCTGGACAATTGATCGAGAGTTAGCTGCGGGCTATCTGGCGGGCTCTTTTCTATTTTGCGACCTTACAAGGTTAGTTTTTGAGATAAATTTACGCCATATCCCATAAATTATTCCATTATCCATACGTGACTTCTATAATGCGGAAAATTTATAAATTTTTCCTTCAGCGAACCTTGCCATCACGATATGGCCTTCCAATACAGGTGAACATCTAGAGGTAGCGTATATAGTGGCGAAAATGATTTTACAATCTTGATAAAGTTTTCAGAAACTACCAATAAATATCACTCTGCAGAAATTTTCACTCGAAAATAGTCGTTTGTAGTAATAAAATACAAATAATAATGAAGAGTTGGGTGCAATTTCCTCTTTATCAAGACCTTACAAAGTAGGGTCTTCATAAAGATGAAATTTTCTTTCAAAGATGAAAGAATCTTTCAAGATGAAATTTATACAACTACATCTCGTGATATGCATTTACCGTATACGTGATTGCTGTTACTTGAAAATTTTATAAATTTTCATCACGAAACTTCTCGAATTATAAGGCGTTAACCATTGTAGACTTAATGATGAGGCGGTGTGCAATATCAAAAAGAAGAAGAGGTAAACAATTGCATTGACTAAATAAAACCGGATATATTAGTCCACTAAAATCTCTCGATACCCAACAGTATACCTTAAGCTGTCAATTGCGAAATTATCTTTTACATGTCTGGATGAAACTTCGGTAACAAAGAGAAAGTTGAATGTAATTTTCTCTCTCTTCTAGCCTCAAGCACATTTACTACTGTTGCTACTACTACTATTACTTCTACTACAAGAACATAAATCCCCGGTAATTGCCGGCCCATCATTATTGTCTATCTTGGAACTGTAGTAGTATGGACTAAACAAAAGAGTGAAGCGACTCGAGACCAACAAAAGGACAATTATTAATATTTGGGATAATTTGACCACAACACGTGGACATCCTGCATTTATGGGATCCTTGGAAACAGAGGAGAAAAACCTGCGAATATTTACAATGAGAGAAGGAAAGGGAAAGTGTTGAAGGTCATATATGACAAATGGAAAAAGTTTTAAACATCTCATGACCTCTTACTATTTAATTATCATTTATACTTGTCATGCTGCTAAGGTAAGACGTAAACAGGATGGAGTTCCGGAAGTTCTTCTTTGTTAAGATCCTCCTACGGAATCTTAATTCTTTACAAAGGGCCTACAACTCAGGGATAAATTTTCTTATTAAAATATAAGGCCCTTATTTGTTTAAGGTATAATAAAGTTGCGTTTAGGCCACTTACATTCTTATCATCTTTCACTTAAAGAATTTTATAAGACTATAGTTTCAATACAGAGCTCTAGCTCGAATATTAAAGCGAAGAGGCCTTATTAGTTCGTATTCAAAAAGGCCTTTAGATATACAATCGTAAAAAAAATATAGGGCCTTTGTAATATCGAAGATAGGCAAAGAGGCCAAAAAAGCCCAAATAGGCCACTTAAACGTAACCTACATCTAAACAATCGAAATTATCAGAAGATGTAAGATAATGAAGATAACTCCTGATTATTGATTTAACAAAAGAAACATTGAGCAGCCTCCGGCATTTCGAGGCCTTACTTTATGAATATATAAACTTTGTGTTATTATACATCTACCCTTATAAAAAAGAAAAAAATATATATTGTAAAGAGGATTATATTCTATAAATAAATAAATAAAAAGTCATTATTATTTTGTAAATTTTATAAATAAATAAAAAACGATTCTAAGAAGGATCCAAGGGCATGAAGGATGCTCGAAACGAATCTTCAAAGAATCGTCAATACGCTTTGAATTTCTTCTTTCTCGAAAATAAAAATGTAAAATTATAAATTTAAATAAATTTTAATCTTAATTTTAATTATCAATTCTTTTATTCTACGGTTTTATCCATATTTTAACGACTGCGGGTTATACGCGAAAAGTTTCATTTCGGGCTGTTAAACTCGCTAAATATCCGTTTCTAAATTAAAATTTTAACTTAAAATTAACTTAAATAATAATCATTGAATATATTGATGTAATAGGACGAGGATGCATGATACAGGATTTTCTACAAAATATATTTTAAGTTTCTGAAAGAGATTATAATCATGAATTTTATTAAAATTGTAAGTTTTTAAGTTACTGAAAAGGAGAGAGATATTAAAACTTGTATAGACATGCCCCAAAATCTTGCATAGGCCCAATGATATTTTATTAGCATATTTATTCTTTATATAATACGCAATTATCGCAACTCGTACTTGCTAGCTGGAAACATTTAAACATTAAAAAACATCAAGTCATATAAACTTGCTGAATTGTGTTTTAAAGGGAGGAGATACATTTAAAAGATTTACATAATTTTTATTTATTTTGTTTTATTTATTTTTAGCATTAAATACGGGAAAGAAAGGATTTCCTGAAACTCGTAGTTTATATAAAGACAAAACAATAGAATGTTTTTCCATTGCTTGCATTAATATTCATGTCACAGTCCAATAAAAGAGTGCTTTTATCCAATGTCTTCATAAATTCGCACAAAGGATTAACAGATTAACGTCTAATGCACTGAAGTTGTAGTAGCATAAGCGGTTTGCCATTTCCTAAAGGGGAAGAATTCGAAATCAGGAAATTTCAATAAACAAACTCTGCACCAGGTGTTATAGCCGATAACGATATCCCTTTTTTTTCATACACTCGTTAAAGTTTCCCACTTGTTGCTGTAGTAGCACGTCACGCGTCAGTATGTAAATAATTCTCGAATCACGCCAACGAGCGTAAATCGATGCCTGGAGCCAAGAGCAAAACTCCCATTTCGATGCTCTTAAAGCTTCAATTTTGTCAGGTAAACTATAGTAGCATACGATATAGCCTAGTTAACAGGTCAATACTAACTAAGAATTACAAGAATTCCATAAAAGGACACTTAATATAAAATCCTTATTAAGTTTATCAAACAAGATCTAAATATGTAGACGGGGAGATTATATTTTTAAACCTTTTTTAGACTAGTACCACTATTACTACTATGGTAACAATTTAGCTCTTCGCTATGTGAAAGTTACCAATTAGGAGAATGGATAAGTCGACAGAATACATAAATACTTTCCCAAGCAAAGCTTCTCATCTTCGTTATGTTGCAGACATGACGACAATTCTGCAATTCTATCTCAATGTCGTCCGTTTCTCCCCCCTTTTAACCGGTCCTGCAAATTGGGGCATTGGACACCTGCCGGTATTCCAATTGTGCGAGGAATTAATTGATTACCTTTCTCGAATCGTGCTCCTTCTACATCGTGGGAAAACATCGGACTTTAAGGAGATGCTCTGCAACTTCCATGGTTGCAGTCTATACATAATTGGTGCGGTGACAACGCGACTTTAACCCCCGGGTTATTATCGTCCTGTGAGGCAAGAAGTAAAGTTTGATAGATTAACTTGAACCGCTGTTTTTTTTCCTGCTTGCCCTCTCTTTCTTCTTTACTTAATTAGAGGGCCTCGTTTCGTCTTCACTTCTCAGTAGCGGCGTTATAGGCGTTAAACCTTTGCTTTTTCTATGCTTAATGATAACATTTAAGGATTTAAAGCCCTTGGGAACCTTTCAGCTTAATGTTTTAACGGTGCTGTTGCTATTAATTTAATTCTTTTATTTTTATTATTAAAATATAACCTAGGAGAAAGTTATCTTTACTCGCAGGATGAATAATAATCTATAGCTATTGTCAACTGTATATTTACGTTTCTTAAAAATGCTTCTTCGCGCCGTTTGCTTGTTTGAATCGCCTCAAGCCCGCTTATAGCGTTGCAATTCTCTTTAATTCGAGGCCTAAGAGGGCTGAATACAGTCACGTGATGAATTATCATACGATCTAAAGTTGGGTCTTTTCTAAATTAAATCTTCATTTATCCAAGGATTTTTAATGAGTTTTTTTCTAATAGCATTTGTTAAGCTTTTGATACTGTTAATCCCGAAATTTTAAATATATATTTTTTAAGTTTCCCTGTTTTAATTTTACAATAGGAACATTTTAATATAGAATCCTAAGGGCAACGTAGCCAGATTTAAAGGCCGTTTAACGGATTTAAGCTTACAGATTTTCTAAACCTACGTCTATTTTGAAGGGATGTTTTCTCTTTAAGCGTGAGTAAAATACGGTATTCTGGGATTAATTTTGTTAAAATTGTACAGTGTTACTTACGTTTCTTCTTGGGTTCCTGATCTTGACCCATTGGTAGAGGCCCACCTGCCAGGTCCATCATGGTGACCGGCGATACTCCTGCGTAGACATCGTCCTGCATTCGATCTCCTAATCCGGGAAGGGTACTTCCCACTTTGAGACTTGATCCAACGCTTCAGACAATAGAGGGCCCTTTCTTCAGTTCAGTATCACTCGACCTGAGGGAGAATCTCAGCGTCAGATGATAGTTTTTATGCTAATTGACCTCCGTTTCTGGAAAGCCAGACCGGAAGACTAAACATCTTAAATTTCATAGCCCAGGGGACCTGGTAGAAGTCTCCGCTATTTCTTTATTATTATAGTTGCATAATAATAAGATTTTAGTCTCTTAACTAAAACGTTTCTTTACGTAATCCCGGATTTTACGCTCTTCGGATCTTCGTCAAAACGCAAAAATCTTCACCACAGCTCATATTTCACTCGATTTCTAAGCAAAAACTTTGAAATTTTTACAGGAAATTATCACTTTTCTTCTCGAAAACTCCAACGACACAGAAAATTCCATGCAAACGTATAAAATTCGAAAGCATTTAAGAATCGTCTGAAGGATGCAATATATAATTATATCCAAAATTTCCTCTATTTAGACACACGAAACAGTATATACACCCTCGATTCTTCGACACTGTAATTAAAACCTCGCAATAACAGCAATTATTAGAAGGTTAAAGAAAGATTCGACGTTTCTTCATACCCCCTACCAGCTTCTCACGAACCCCCATTTCAAAAACTAATCAACTTATACTGCTACAGTTGCAATCTTCTATAATACTTCTACAGCAACAGCACAGATTTTAGTCAACAAACGACCTCATTATTAAAGTTGCACAGCAGAGAAAATGGATAAAAATGTATAGTACCTGTACTACCGCATGTGCAACATTCCAAAAGATCAAATCTGACCCAAATTCGCAATTCGGTTCCATCTTCTTTTTTTTTTTTATGCTACGTAAAATATTGTTCACGTATGAAACTATCATCGAAAATATCTAAAAACGGGTTGACACCAATAAATAATAATAATAATAATAACATATATATATATATACACAAGGCTATAAATATGAGGAATGTCAACGTTCTAACTTTATTCTTAAAAATATCAAATTGAGGGCGTAATATTGTAAATTTTCTATTTTTATAAAAATTACTGATTAATCATAGAATAAGAAAAGCACTTGATCGAAGCTACAACACTTATATTTCTACTGTAACAAACTTAAACGAGCCGTTACATTATGTAACGTATACGGAGTCGAACGAGTGGTAAATTAACCTCCTATTAGCATATTTTATGTAAGAATTACTATCGTATAAGGTCTCCATATGTAGATTATTGGGATATGAGGCTTATTGCGACACAGCACAGTTTATATTATTATAGTAATTTCGGATTTTAATTTTCGTTCGGGTTGAATAAGTTGAAAATTTTACGCATTATTCTACTTTTTGGACTATTAATGGCTACCTTCCTCTATAGGAATTTATGTACATTTTTTTAAAACTAAGTTTTCGATAATTCGAAAACCATTTGGATCTCGGTTATTTTTCTTTTAAAAAAGGTAACTTTTGACAAATCTTCAAAGTTTCCTGGTATGAAAAATATATATAAAACCAGCGATTCTTGAGAAAATTATACTTAAAAAATACAATTACGCCTCATCCATATCCGAAAAGTTTACGCTGTAGCAGGAATAAAAATAATTTTACTAGAAACAAAAAGAAATACAGGAAAGTTCTCACAATTGTTTTTTTTTTTTTTTTTTTTGTTAATTTTAACTCGGAAATTAAGATAAGTTAGCAGATCACAGACGGCTAAACACAGTATCGCTTTTTTGTTTTTATTTGCTATTTTTTCTTAATTTACTAGGCCTATACATACATCTCTATATTTTTACTTGAAATAAATAATATTTAAGTAAAATACAGATGTATAAATCATTAAATAACTCCTGTTTACTTTACATTCAACGTTTAAATACCTAACTCCAACTTTCTAGCATTAATATTAATTATTCAGTTGCGGAGTTAATTATGTTTATCTACTTAATTCTATGCTTAATTTATTAACTTGATATCTATTTAATTCTACGTTTACATAAAGTTAAATGCTACAGATGAAGATTTATCATAGAGAAGGCGTTTAAGTTAAGAGAACGGCCTTTTGTAAATCACACGGATCTTGTGTGATGTTAACGAGTAGTTTATGAAGTTTCTCGTATTTTATGACTTAATTTTTGGCATTTTTATAGGATTTTAGGTCTAGAAGTAAGAATTTCGAGTGTTTTTAAACTGATTGCGGTATATTCTACACTGTATTCACGTTTTTTAAACTGGAACGCATTGACGAATTCAGAACTCCTGTGTTATCGGTCCGAAATAGAAGAATCGAGAGTGTTATGCCGTGTGACGTGTCAAAAAAAGGCTGAAAGACGGAAACGGAGTGGTCAAAGGATGACGAGAAACGTTCATTCAGTAGATAGAAAGGCGGAGACGTAGTAAAAGGCCTGGTAGCGGGTCAAATCGACTGAGGCTGTAGGGCAACGGGAAAAGTGAACGACCCTCAGCGCCAGAGGGTCGGTAGCTAGATAGGGTCCCGATAAGACAAAGGAAGTTCCCACCATTCACTGGGAAAACAACAGCCTTCGGGACAGGTGGCGACCCCTGGCGGACAGGTACATCCTGTGACATCCCAGTGTCAAACTGCACTTCCACACTTTTCGAGTCGAGGATTTCGTCGATAAACAACTATTGTTTAGAACACATAGACACCATTGTCGATTGTTCTACACAATGGATCGTGAAAGAAGAGTGCCGTACCGCTTTTTTTCCGTCACGTGATATTCCATCTCCGCAGAGGAGAAAGGAGAGAGACGAGAAGGACAGAAAACAAGAGATAGATAGAGGTTGACAAACCTTCGTGATTTTAATCCTTGAAAATAGCTTCTCACTCCCCTCGGTTATCTTCTATGCACTCGTAATCCTTGCTCTTGTACAGTACAATATACACTAATCCTATATGCAATCTGGTCGTGTATACAAGTTGCGGAGTAGTAGCAGTAGTTGTTGTTGTAGTAGTTCTTTCCATTCGCTTACTTATTTTCTGCTGTACATCACAACCCGACTGGGCCAACAGGTGCCGCGAAGGACAGGTGGGGGAGCTACACTTACCTGAGCGAAACGACGTCGACACAAACAAACAGAGAAACGTGTGCAGCGGGCGGAAACGCCTCGACCAGCTGACGGACTGCAGACTTGTGTGTGGCACCACCACGGTCCACTGTATCTCGGCGACCGTCTCCTAATTGCTACGTCGGTCGGGTTGGTCGTCGTGGCTGTGACGTAGTACGGCTACGGTCCAGGGAGCACCGCTAGTTTACCTGCAGGTACGTCCCACCTCCGCTCCAGGTGGGGAGGGAAGCGACACGCGAATGTCTTCCTCTCTGTCTTTACTCGTTTTCTGTGACGTCACTTACGGCTACGTCATCGCACGTGCGTGTGTTGAGGTCTTCAGGTGTTGTCAGTGCTAGTCTTATCCATTTTTTCTTTATTTTTTACCTTTAATGCCGATAAAAAGTGCCGAAACTGCTCTATATCGGCATTAAGATTTAAGATTTTAATTTAGGCGCAATCTCCAAGATCTCCAACTTTCCACACGCAAAATGAATGATTAATTTCCTAATATATAGTCGTAAGGCTAGATAAAGATTCACTTTAAGGCTTTAATCTGTAGCCTGGATAGATTTAAGATGGAAGACTCAGACTAAGCATTGAAAGATTTGACAAATTCGTAGTGTCATGGCGGAAGGTTAACAGGAGTTAAGTTTTCAAATCAGAATTTTATAGCTTCATTGTACGGTACATAACACAAAACTTTGACCTTATAAACTCTTCCCTCCCTTGACGGGATTTGTTGCTCCGTTGGTAGCAATAGAATTGCAAATGAATAGCATAAAATTTTAAATTTTTGCTACATGATTATATTTGTTATTATATAACGATTCATAATGGCTTCCTGATTAACATTGAAAACTCTTCTGGCCTGTTTCGTTTCATATATGTTAATTATCCTTTTCAAAAAACACTAGTTCTAGATCTATAACATCTTCAAAAAGTTATAACGATATTATAGAGCTATTATAAAATGTTTCAGCTGTATGGAACAATGTAATAACTGTAAAGTCATAGATCGTTTCAACATATGATGAAATTTTAATTCTTAATAACTAGTTCCATTATAGCAAACTGGTGAAGAGCTACTAAGAAAGATAAGAGATTTACGAGTTCTCCTAAAGGAAATTAAGCTTATTATACGACTCCATAGACTATGATGCACGTTACAAAGCAACACCCAACAATTTTCGACTATAATCCTTTCATATTGTAACAAGTAGTTAAGGGGAAAAATAGGGAAATTTCATACAATATCTTCACGTGATCGGTCACAAATTTGATTTTATGAGTTATAAAAATATTCATAAAGTATTCTTTTAAGCGTAGAGAAGTTTTAACTCTTACGAAACAGCATTCTTTACATAGAAGCGACTTTCAATTGAGGAATGTCAATTCTGATGAAAGAGCAAACATGACCAAAATGACATTCACCTTGCAGCAAATAAACAATTTTTCTGTTTTTTGTCATGGATTTGTGTGTGTTTGTGTGTGGGAAATGCGCGACTCGCTCCGGTAATCACAGGAAACGGAATTCATTAGCCACTTTTTCCATTGATCGCTCCTCTTCTTCGTAGTAAAGAGGAGTAAAGGACTGTTGACGTATCTGTAACAGTGCCTATGTTCATAACTGTTAAGAAATCTCATAAATAATGAAGTTAGCATGTTCTTATAACATTACACAGATTTTATTGGCTTCATTCTCTTTCTAAACGCAAATATATACCAAAGAATTTATTAATTAATCCCACAGAAATGTTCTTTTGCCACATTTAAATGACCTAACGAAAATTATTTTATATTTTACTTTCAGATTCTTCCTTCATCTATTGCATAAAATCCTGATTAAAATAAGATTTATTTTTACCAGATTTAATTTAAAATATAACAATTCAAAGCCAAAATCATGCAATAATCTGCCGCAATGGAAAAAAGAAATAAATATTATAGCAATTTTTGACGATTAATCATATCAAATTCCCCCATTTCATTCATTTAGGAAACTTGTAATTTGTTATTAATATGAGTAAAAGCAGTATGGAGTAAGTGCATTATAAATTTACTAGAACGAGGGAATTATCCCTTACACAAACAGGATGAAGTAGCCAAATAGTTGATGAAGTGGAATTTTCGATATTGTCATTTCGTCAAACCAATTAACTTCATTGATCTCATATTTTCTATTAAAACGAAGTATTTTCCTCTGAGAATTGCAGGAAATTTTACATATTATCTAGGGAATATCCACTATTTCAACTAAACCCATCGACTTCTATGCACCCTTTCTGCCGATAGGGCGAACTTTACCACGCCGGGAAATGGGGAAATGAAATAGAAGGGCCGTTATAGATAGTCAACACCTGCTTCTCCAATGGCAGATGGTAAAGGTGATGACACGGAGCGTGCCAACGCTGCAACGGTCCCTTTCCCTCCTTCTCCAATTACTACATTTGTAGGAAATTAGTCTGCGGCTATAACAGACATTCAAACTTATTCGTTACATACAAATGGCAGATGGATCCCTCTATACCGATCTCTCATCCCTTCTACCATAGTTTTTACACGCTTAAAAAAATATGTTGCAACTCCATAATTACCTGCGATTAAGCTTACAAAACCTCTCAGACATTGTGCAGATCCTTAATATCTTTTAAGAAAGATCTAATCTGTATTCTAAATCTCCTCCACCCTTTACATATTTATAAATTTTAACATTCTTGCAAGGGTAATTTGATGGAAGGCCATGTCATAAGTTATCTTTCCAGCAAATTTTTTAAAAGATGTTATTGAGTTCTAGGTCCTGTATTTTGGAGGATTTAATAAGGGTTACTCTAAAAGAGAGCGCAGTACTCATCTCGGTTGAGTTTAAATTCTTTAAATTGGAGGAAAAAAAGGACCTGCAAACAAAGGAAAGTGAAATGAAATATTTAAAGGTCGCTTAATAGCGGATGTACGAAGCGACATATGGCATGCCTCACCAATTTTGACAACGCCAGCCCCATGTCATTGGCCCTTCATCCTCTGACGTGCCGATCACTATTTTCGGATGTAGAGTCATTCTGTGGGAAATTTCATCGAAAACGACCATTTTTCTCAACTACCAAATATCTTTCTCGTTTCCCGTCGTTCGAGAATTGATGCTAACAATGCAATCATCTCCTAACCATCATCCAACATTAATTCTTTTTTTCCCCTTGCAACTACGTCTATACCCAACTGGAATTATAATAAATCATTCCTTATCAATTGTACAGTAAATTTAAAAAATAATCCAATTCATTTATCATCTCGTAATGAAAATTCTGTTAATAATTTTAAGTAATTTTTCAAAATATTCCAATACGAATTCAGTTAATGAATCATATATATTAAGCAATATCCTTCAACGATTGCAAAACCTAAACAGTATAGATGTAAAATTGCGTTATATAAGTGATACAATCTTGACGAACAGAACTTTCTGAGAATTAAAAATGGTTCGAATTTATTAGAAATTATAGTGCCATTTCTTAATTTTCCCATTAGACAAAATAATAAAGCTTAGTAATCTGCAGAGTAAGTGCAGTTTGAACTCTGCATTTACATTAGGCCTGTAATGTAGTTTTTCAGAGCTCAAACTGGGTAAGCAGCAGCAATAAATTTGCTCTCTTCACCATATTTAATGCATAGAGATAGGCCTAAACTCGCTCTTCATAAGATTATTCAAATTATAATTAATTTATATGAAACTTTATGAAGTTGATGTATGTAAAGATTAGACATTTATGAAGGATATTGCATAGAAGTTGTACATTTATGACCTTCCAAAAACTTGACCCTTACGTTTCTAAAAATCTCAAATTTTCTCCACGAATATTCAACTTCAAATCGAATTTTAGAAACTTGAGAAATCGAAAAAATCATTAATAATTAAAATTTTAAGGAATTTTAAATAATATAAATTAAGTTTTAGGGTTTATTAAACTATCGAAATGTCAAATTTCTATGAAATTCTACGTAAAGAATTGATTTTTTGTTACATTTTAACCAGTTTAAGAATGGAATTTTATGGAGTTAATATGTGATTCGTAAAGATTAGAGACATTTATAAGTTGAATATTTACTGTAATTAAGAAATTACTATGGTTACAGGTGAAATTTTTACGAGGATGTTTACAGAATTAAGCAAAATATTGGCTGTAAGAGGTACGAATCCCCGATAACGGCGTTAAGAATGGGATTGGTAGGAAGGTTTACCCATCCCTATGAGAAAAATATTATAAGTAAATCTATTTGTAGATGCATATTCTCGATAAACAGAGGCAGCGTCGACAAACGTCCCTTTTGTGACGGCTGATAGAATGCATAGACAAACCATTCTGCAGAGAGAGAATAACAGAAAGACGATACGGCGCATCTTCGTCATCACAGCTGGAAATGCTGTAAGAATCCTCTAACCACAATAGAACTATAGGAAACAAGATGAGTACCTTTGTCTGTGCCTCATAAAGAGATAAGGATTGGAAACTGTGAAGTCCCCATGGGGTATCTATGCTTGGTAGAACACGGTAACTTAAGAACCCGGTCCTATATTCACTCCCAAAAATATGTGGGGTGAAGATTTCACCTGCGAACCTTCTTCGTTTATTGGTAGACGTCATCCGACCGTATTCGAATCTCGGTTCAACGAGTAAAGATGTTAATTGCACGTTAATTAATGTTGTCAAATTGTTCGAATGACTGGATCGGAAAACACATTTTTCTTATGAAAGCTTGCATGGGTTTTTGCGGTTAATGCCACCATCATGATACCAAAATGAACTTTGCTACAATAAAATTCGAATGTAAACTTTACGCTTTATAATGTTGGACCCCTAAAGTTGGATTCTGCGAGTCTGACGTGCTTAGATTTGATTCCTAAAGTTGGATTCTACGAACTGGAGTTGAATTTTACATTAAAATTCATAGAAAGATTATGTTTACACTTCGTGGGATTATAATATTTTTGTTATTGATACATTAAGTATTGGGTGTAGCTAAGTGTTAACGTGGAGTGGTAATATAGTAACATCACACTAAAATTTTGAATGAAATTTTTAAAATTTAAGCTAAAATTTTGATTAAAACAGAAATTTAAAGAGTTATATTTACATTGATTATACTTTACAAAATTAATATATCAAGACTTTTTAAAATATTAGAAAAACGTAACTAGTAACCTAACTAGTAGTTAGAACTTCACACTTTCAGATAGATTTTCTTGAAGTTAAACTGCTTTTGCATCTGATTAAAATAGAACTTTTAAATATTTTAAAATTTTCATAATGAAATTTTTCAGGAAGAACCTCTTTTTAAGATATGTATAAAAAGAATAAATTTTATAGAGTTGAAATAACTTGAAATTCAATCTTTACTGAATTAAACACTACTGAATGAGTCAATCTTAAATCTGAGATACATTTTAACTGCTTTTATAAGTGGTAATTAATAGAAAAACCCGTTATAAAGTCTTCTCGATCGAAGAATTGAACAAGAGGAGTTTTTCTAATCCTTTTTCACTGTAGAAATTGAACATGAGGAATACATTTATTCCTTTTTGTCTGTAGAAATTTGACAGGAGGCGTTTCTTTAATCCTTTTTTAACTTTAAAAAATGAATAAGAAGATTTTCTGTGAAGTCCTTTCGATAAAGTTTTCATATTCAATTTCTATCACGAGTAATTGGTATAGAAATTCAGCAAGAGAACTTTATAGAACTCTTGTTAAATTCCTGTAATATACAGAGAAACTTAATTCAAATTAATACAAACTATAATGATAAAGTTATTTATTTAATTACTATTGAAACTGCTTACTTCATCATGCACGGTTTTATGACAGCAAAAAATCCAATAGGTTCAAATAAAGCATCATCGCTTTTTCGGTTTAGTAGTCGTTACGCAACAAAAATTCGGTTTAAAAAACTCATTAAAGACCTCAACGATAATGTATTATCTTTCTAATTATAGGAAGACGCTTACAAAATACAAAATTAAATAATTATGCCCAAAAAAATCGCAATAAAATCCTTAAAGATGATAATTTTATCCGTGATTTTAACGAATCCCTATTGATATTAATGCGTGTGTACAAATTATCCGGTTTGAATCTTATGAATATGGCTCATATCCTATTAATTAATATTGCAAGCACTTAATTAAGGTATATTCTTGTTTGCATTTTCACTAAACTTTACGTTTGATTAAATGGTTAAGATTTACGTAGATGTTGGCCTTTTATACTTCACTCGTTTATAGATTGAAAATTGATAATTTTTTATGCATTTTTTTTTATTTAATAAAATTTTAATAAAGCTAGGGGCATTTTTGATGAATTTCCAGTTTATAAATTTGCAAGGTCTTCTGTAAATTTATATATTTTCCCCTTTAGTATTGCCTGACATCATCGCAAATTATCTGTAACATCCAGGTTTAAAGTCGAGAACTTTTTTGAATTATTAAAATTAATGTTTCATTTTTTGTTAAAAATGTAAAATTTTATTCAAAAATTCTTTAATTTAATGAAAAATTTGCTGTTTAATCTGTTATTTAAAGTGTAGAGTCAAGAAAGCGATCATTTAGTCATCACTATCGTTCAAGTAAACTGTTATAATCTTATAAAAGTTAGCATTTTTTAAGATTTAAAACTCTAAACATTGACAAAAAGGGTTGGAAAATAAAGTTTTTAATGCGAAAATTTTGTATTTTTATCAATAATTCGGATAATAACATCAATATCTGATATATTAAACTATGTTTTGACTATGTAGCGACTTGAGATCTTCCTGTCACTGAGATTGTTGAGATGCTTCCATAAATTTATAAATCATCACCAATGTCATAAGAAACTTTTAAAATTCGTATTAAAAATAAAGAAAATATAACGAAATATGATAAAATTTTCGATAATAATAAATTATACAATCATTCATTGAGCCGTATAACGCTCAATTAAAGAATGAGCCTTTATAACAATTAAAAATTATCTCAAATGGCCAAAGGAATTTTTAACATGATTTAACTGCAGAACGTGAGTTATTTTTCGATTCTATCAAAAACATGAATAGAAATATTAAAGAATATTTATTATATATAATATACAGAAGCTATAATTAATATAATTTATTTAATTTTAATGTAATAAATGCAAGGAATGCTCAAAACTTTACTCATATGTTTAAGGTGCTTTAAGCAACTTACACTCACTCTACGCTATTAAATTACTGGAAGGAATGTAAATTTATATGCCAATTTTTCGTATACGTATAAAATATAAATAATTATTTATAATATTTATTATAAAAACAAATGAGTAGCAAGAAACTCGAAGGTTTAAGTGTAGAATCGACAATGTTTCAGCCCTTTTGTAGATTTTAAACTCATACCAAGTGTGGATTTCGTAAAGCAGTAGACATCAAAGACATCGGCTTTCTTAATTTCATCCCATTAGACATAGTAGACAATTAAATCAGTCTAGAATGCGAATCGGAAACAAAAAGCCAGGTTGTAGAAACAGAAAAGAGCCATCAAGCCATATAAAAAAATAAGAAACTATGGGACGTACTGTACAATTTGAGCAATCTGCACTTTGCATGCTAGTCACCGATATACTTAACCTAGTGATTTACATGGAAGACAAGAAAAAACAGCAATCTTCCTCCATTTTTCACACCCAGTTGTCGTTCTCAGCCGTGAAGATCACTTTCTTTAATGAGGGAGCCGTGAAATGCCCCTAGCAAAAATATAGCAATTGTATTTAAGTAGTTTTTTTTTTTTCTTTTTTCTTTTTAATACTATCGAAAAAGTTAGGATAAAAATGACCTACAAATATAATTTCTATGCCATTTGTACAGATATGTATTTTTGTTAACAGTCTGCAGCCGTGTACACACCTGGGGTGGTATATAAATTGATAATGCCTGTAACTATACTATGGTAATTGAGCATAATGTCCTTGCAGCAGCATGTGCCATTTAAGATTTATCTACAGATGGCAATTTAATCAAATTTAACCACGAATTTGCATTCTGTTCGGATTTTTATGCGTGTCTTGATGTATTAAAAGGTCAAATTTTCGCTCCTTTACGACGTCATTTTTAGAAATCGTGAGTAATATCGGTTCAAGTGACTTCATCGTCCATGTTACGCTATGTATATGCTAAAACCTTATCGAGATCTAAATTCCAAAACAGATACGTGTCTAAGAATGTGATGTAATGTGTGAAAGATGTTTAATTAGATAATGAAAATTGCGCTAGACACTACAAAAATTACTTTAATTTATTGAAAATAGTCAAAATAGTTCGACAAATAAATAATTTTTCTTTATATACTCTGTTACAAGGAAACTTTAAATCGATATGATGATAAAAACGGATCAATATTTTAGGTCTATATCTATTTCTTTTCTTATATTTAAGATAATATTTATCTATATGTGGCTTCTTCCGTTTCTCTATACTAAAGTAAACTGTATAAACTAGCGAAAAACATTGGCTTTGATAAAATAGTGTATAAAACTTTATAGCGTAACTTGTCTAACTTCCACAAGTTACGTTAGGAAGATTTACATATAAATTATCTGTCAAATAATCTTATAGAGTCTAACCTTTGTACAAAGGCCACTAACGAGAACATTAAAATGACCGTTGTTCGGAGGTTATTTTGTATACCTTACAAAGAGGAATATTTTAAAGAAAATGGCCGTTATTAAAAGGTTATTTTGTATGCTTTACAAAAAGAAACGTTCGTACAAAATGGCCTTGTTGGGAGATGGCCGTCATTGGAGGTTCGATTGCATAAAGTTTTGGAAGATGTATCCTAGTAAAAAGCCATATTTTAATTAAAAGAAGGATCGTTATTACAATATGATGAATGTTTACAACGTAGAGAAATTTAAAAGGTTCTAAAATACTTTATGTTAGCGTTATATACAATTTCTTTTCTGTGATGACTGATTTGAAGACGTTCATTTGCTTAATTAATTACTCTTCTAGTTTAACAAATCCGATTAAACATTTCTAGTTCGTAACATTTTTCTTTATAGGCCTAAACTAAACGTGTGTTGAAATAGAATAAACTGATTTTTCAGATTAAACGTAATTTTAGAATTAATGAATTTATGTAAGAAATAGGCCTATAACAATAAAAGAATGTTTTAATATTAATAATACGTTTAAAATGTCGATATTTTATTAAATAATTTTCAGCATATAACTCGAAGTATACCTGAAAATTAGGCCTGAAACCCAACTTTCATGTTTAAATATGAACCATTATCTATAAGATTAGATGCAGTTTATTCTATTCTAAGGCCAAATCTAAAAATTAACATTAAATTTCGTCTGATAATCAGATAATGAACTTTCATTCCTAATATCGATTGCTATTTTCGAAGCTTTCGGTAAATAT
Source organism: Centruroides sculpturatus (assembly GCF_000671375.1). Lineage (NCBI taxonomy): Eukaryota > Metazoa > Arthropoda > Arachnida > Scorpiones > Buthidae > Centruroides > Centruroides sculpturatus. The sequence goes on from NW_019384521.1 coordinate 434,451, forward strand.
TCTGTTCAATAAATTTACTTTAAAGATCTGTTTGTAGGCTAAGAAAGCTAACAAAAACACTTAGAAATTTCAAATTACTGTATAGATGATAAATTTTATTTAAATTGAACATTTCATCTTATTTAATACTTAACGTTTTAAGTTTTAAGCATTCCTTAAAACATTTCACTTTTAAGTATCACGCTATAGGCCTAGATTAAAATTTTGTTAATTTAGATTGCTAAAGTGGCCGTCGTAGAAAGGTGGCCGTTATTGGAGGTTCGACTGTATAAAGTTTTAGACTTTAAAAGTTATTTCCATGGCCGTCGACAGGGGAAAGCTGGGGATTTTTCCCTAGGATCGGAGAAGACTTAGAGATCGGTACTGATTCCTACCCATTTTACTAACAAAAAATCTTTAAGGCTGTTTTTATTAATAAATAAACATTCTAACAGTTTCATCTGTTCATTCAAAGGGGACTATTCTACCCGCGGGCCTCATACAAGTCTTGGTTGTATCCTAGTAAGAAGCCATAGATTTAAAACAGAGAATCTTTATTACATCCTGATAAATATAAAATAGGTAAGGTTAGAAAGTTCCAAATTAATTCACATCATACAAAACTTAAATATTTCATAGATATTTTGTTTTATTTAATAATAAAACTGCTGGATACTCATTAAAATTGCTACAAACTTTGGTGTATTTTTATATGTGAGATTTCATAAAAATAAAGGGTCTCAGTTTATTTTTCACGGCCTATTTAAATCAAAAAGATATATATAGCCTATACATATAAAATTTCCTACCAAATATGGAATTTTTAATTTGTAAGAGATTCATTTTTTTTAACAGAAATTAACAGAACACACGCAGAGTTAGTAGTGTTGTATTAATAAAGGAATTAAAAATAGGTGGTATAACATATGGTAGAGTGCGAAATCGAGGGAGTGAATCTAATTATGATCGAGTTATCTATCGAAGATCTGACTTTGGTTCTGGATTAGATTGGCGAATTTCCCACTGAGATTCTGTTTAGCATAGTTCCGGATTTCTATCTGGGAACCTGAACGATGTAAATGGATACACACCAGGGATCTTTGGGAAAGAAAGAATCGAGGAAGTGAAAATAGGAAGAAAATTTCACAAATACATCCTTCTACATCCGAAATTTAATTAAGACTATCCTTAAAATGATGATACTGAAGGATGAAGATAAGTAAAAATGCTACTTTAATTACTTCTATGGTACCATTCCTCGAATTTTAATCCTTTAAATCTTTCATAAAAATGCCTGTAGTCAGCTGAAGAAGAGTAGAAAGTTGGCACAGCTGAATCAACATATTAACTTAAAGGTTAATAACAGTGTCATCAGCGTAATGTAAATACAATGTATTTTTTAATAGCAATATAAACATTGCTGAGTAAACTACTAAACTGTAACATGATTAATAATACTTTATACAAAATTGTTATAAAATGTAGTAAAGATAGGTTAACTAGATACAAGCTTACAACTAGGCCTACCACTGTCGAGTAAATTAAGAATTGCATTTAATATATTTAAGCGCTTGAAAATACTTTAGAAAATTACACTGAAAACAAATTTAGAGAAAGAAAAATCAATAAAATTCAATATTTTAACGTTAAATGAGCGATATCAATAAGAGAATAACAAAGTGTAATCAGATAAAAGCTACAACCCATACTTAATAGTGTAACGATGCGCAATACGCGGGAATGCGTTGAGGTAATCGATAATCACCTCCATAATCACACAATTTGTCCCGTACGCTTTAACATAATCCCGTTTAACGATCATCGATCTGTTTGTCTTTCCGCTTCTTTATCCAGTAAACCACTTTTCAACCCTGCTGCAACCCTCGTGTGGAGAGTTTTTATATAACAAATTATCTATAAAATACTATCAAATATACAAATTAAAGTCGGATAACATTATTTTCTAGATCCTACAAGTTTCTGAGCAGAAAAATTAGAAGAAAAATAGTAATTTCATAGCTCTAAAATAAAGGCAGAGAGTTAAGATCAGGTGAAATTTCTCCACAAAATTGTTATAAAAGGGTAGAGGTAAATTATAATCGTGTAAGCCATACAGTAGATAAAGGTATTTTTATATTCGATTGCAAAGCGCTTCAGGTGGGAGTTAACCTTTTAATTATTCATAGCTCTGCCATTCAGGTTAATTGGTGACTATAGTTAGAACAGATCAGACGCTTTCAGGGGAGTGGCACTGCCTAATACTACTAATCACTTCACCTTAAAGCATAGAAAGAAGAATAAAAATCCAATAAATCGATTACCTGTCCACTCTTAATAAAGTTGAACTCATTCTGATCAACTGGATTAAACATGAAATTTACCTTTATAACCCTTTAAAATATCAATTTTTTCAAATAAAGTTACATTTTAATCTAAGAAATTTTCATTTAATTAACCTTAGAAACGGTTATATCTTAATTAAACTTAATTTTTAAGCGATAATTATGATTAAAATGCTCTATACAAGTAATGGATTAATAAGCTCGAATCATTTAAATTAGAGAATTAATCTAATTGAAAATGTAATTAAATAATTTCTTCGTTATTAAACAGATTATTTTAATTAAAAAAAGAGTTAATTTAAGTGCAATTTAATAGCAATTTTATTAATATTGAATAAGGAGAAAAATCTGTGGAATGTTTCTACTTTAAAAAGGTTGAAAATTGATCTAAATCTATGATTTAAGGGCCGTATAATACTTGATAAATGATCAAAAATAGATTAGATAAGCTGTAGCAACACGTCTTAAACCAAAATATTGATAAATGAAGTCGACAAAAGAACCGGTTTGAAAAAAATGCCAATATTTAAACTTCACAAAGCAGTAATTTAACATGTAAACAATAATTTAACTAGCATTCATAAGAGCTACGTAAATAATAATATCTACAATAGATTTGGCGATATTTTTATAATAAAATTAAGCTTGTAAATATGTAAATCAGTTCAGAAAAGTGCTGCAAGGTACTGTACGTAAAAACCGTAAGAATATTAAGTAATTAATCGTGTACCAGAACAAGTAGAGACTCTTAAGCGTATTTGTATTGGAAAAACTAAACTTAAATCTATAAAAACTTAAATTTTAACTTAGATTCGAGATCAAAATCATATCTTTGCCCTGAAATAAATGCGAGAAACGTTCACTTCACACAAAAAATAACATTATTAGAAAACAAAATATCAATCCCGAGGCTAAAACTTTCACTGCAAGCGAAATACTATTAAAATATTAATCTGGTACCAAAATCGGAGTGTGGCACAGTAGAGCAACAGGTGACAACTTACCTGTGTCCAGGTGAGATGTGACACCTCTGTGAATCCGGAAGCACACCTGAGTGAGATGTGCTGAGCCGTGAATCGGCTTCGGTTGCAACCTAAGAAGACACTTTTTGTAGTTTCTATGTTGACATTTGCAACATTGCTTTCCCCTTGAGGTAATTACTTAACACATAAACTACAATTAGCCAAGATTAGCTGCCTTATGAGGCCTTCCACTAACCTTCAGACCGAAGAGAATAGTTGTGCAACTTAAAACTAGCTGAAAATCACCGTGCTAAGTCTTGTCTAAGTTTATCGAATTTCGAAATAAAATGGTTATCAAGGTGATTAGTGGACCTGTGGGTATAGATAAAATCCATTTCAAACTTAAGGTTCTAAGATAAGTTTTTGCATGGATTTAAAGAGCTTTTTTACCGTAAAATAAATCAATTTTCCGAAAAATCACATGCTAATTAATGCAGATTTTAATCTTAAAAAAACAAAAAAAGAAATTAGAATTTAATTTACCTGATATATTGCGGAAAATTAAAAATTTAAAAATGACTTAATTAAAAAAACTTGTTGTTTAGTTCCAGTTCATTAAATTTATATGTTTTTGAAATTTAATATAATTAAATAGATAATTTAAATTACATTCGAGTTATATAAGCATAATTAAATAATTAATCAAGAGAATATTTGGGCAAAAAAAAAGACAAATATTAAACTCCATTAAAATTTCGGGTATTTTAGCCTACCATTGTTACGATTATCGTAGTGTCAAAGGGATGAAATCAGTAGAAGAATGGGATGTCCAGGTTATTTGGTAGCCTATATTTTCCACAGGATCCTACAGAGTAACTATGAAAAATTTGGTGAAGATCGATTAAAGGATTTAGGAGTGTAAAGAGAACAGACAGACAAACTGACAGACATTTTAAATAGTCTATTTTTAGATATTTAATTTTAATCGCGTGCTTATTTTCAAATACAGTACAACTATTTATCTTACCGTAAAGCTTAATGCAAAATATTTTAGAATTTTTATTGTATTTAGAAAGTATTAATGCGAAAAAAAGGAAGATTTATGGCTCTTATCAGCTATTAATTTAAAGTATATTCATTCAATTCCGACAAACATTTTCCTTAATTGTTTAATTTAAAAGTATGTTTTCGTTCAACAACAGGAAACAATATTAAACAATTTAATTCAGTATTTTATCAGTAAAATTTAGTGTTTATGCAGCCATGTAAGCAATGTAAATGCATATATAAACGCGGGATTTATTAAAATTTCAATTAAACAGTAATATATTTATTACAAATATAATCACGGATAAACGAATTTCTAATCCTTCAAATAAATCCTTCTTAAGGATTTTTAATCCCTTTAAGTTCTTAAATTAAACTTAAGAATGATATTTATTATAATCATCAAAGTGCATTTAATGCTTATACATTTGATGTGTTCACGAACAAAGATGTTTAATTAAAGTAATTAGTGCGTGTCAATTTAAATATACCATACGCAATTAGCGTAGCAATTAACTACTTTAGTAAATTTTATTTATTTTTCCTCTAATTCTCTACTGCTAGGGTATTAAAATTGTCGTAGAATTTCCTCGATGCGCAACACTTGCCAGGATTTATTTTTTACAGGTTTATCCTTAGGATTAACTCTCTTCAGATTGTTAAATAATTACCTCCAGGCTTGAAATTTATTAATACTAGTTTGTTTAACACTGTAATAGCATAAAAAGCTGCCATTAAAGATAAGTTAATAGCTTAATAAACTTTAAAAAAAATGTATTTAAACGCCTTTAACTTTACATTGTTAGTAAAGTAGCCATGTCACTGTAATAATTATGTTTGATATGATAACATTAATGCGTTATTATTAATATTACAATGAATTTAGAATTAATAATTCGGTTAATTTACGCTATTATTAATTTAATAGTTAAAATAATAGCATTTTCGTTGAAAATCTGATTACTTTATGCGGATCTTGCATGGTTTTTTTATATGCTGAAGTAGCGATACTACTACGGGATTGTTATTGCTAAATTGGCATTATAGGTGTCAACTGGATTAAACATGAAATTTACCTTTATAACCCTTTAAAATATCAATTTTTTCAAATAAAGTTACATTTTAATCTAAGAAATTTTCATTTAATTAACCTTAGAAACGGTTATATCTTAATTAAACTTAATTTTTAAGCGATAATTATGATTAAAATGCTCTATACAAGTAATGGATTAATAAGCTCGAATCATTTAAATTAGAGAATTAATCTAATTGAAAATGTAATTAAATAATTTCTTCGTTATTAAACAGATTATTTTAATTAAAAAAAGAGTTAATTTAAGTGCAATTTAATAGCAATTTTATTAATATTGAATAAGGAGAAAAATCTGTGGAATGTTTCTACTTTAAAAAGGTTGAAAATTGATCTAAATCTATGATTTAAGGGCCGTATAATACTTGATAAATGATCAAAAATAGATTAGATAAGCTGTAGCAACACGTCTTAAACCAAAATATTGATAAATGAAGTCGACAAAAGAACCGGTTTGAAAAAAATGCCAATATTTAAACTTCACAAAGCAGTAATTTAACATGTAAACAATAATTTAACTAGCATTCATAAGAGCTACGTAAATAATAATATCTACAATAGATTTGGCGATATTTTTATAATAAAATTAAGCTTGTAAATATGTAAATCAGTTCAGAAAAGTGCTGCAAGGTACTGTACGTAAAAACCGTAAGAATATTAAGTAATTAATCGTGTACCAGAACAAGTAGAGACTCTTAAGCGTATTTGTATTGGAAAAACTAAACTTAAATCTATAAAAACTTAAATTTTAACTTAGATTCGAGATCAAAATCATATCTTTGCCCTGAAATAAATGCGAGAAACGTTCACTTCACACAAAAAATAACATTATTAGAAAACAAAATATCAATCCCGAGGCTAAAACTTTCACTGCAAGCGAAATACTATTAAAATATTAATCTGGTACCAAAATCGGAGTGTGGCACAGTAGAGCAACAGGTGACAACTTACCTGTGTCCAGGTGAGATGTGACACCTCTGTGAATCCGGAAGCACACCTGAGTGAGATGTGCTGAGCCGTGAATCGGCTTCGGTTGCAACCTAAGAAGACACTTTTTGTAGTTTCTATGTTGACATTTGCAACATTGCTTTCCCCTTGAGGTAATTACTTAACACATAAACTACAATTAGCCAAGATTAGCTGCCTTATGAGGCCTTCCACTAACCTTCAGACCGAAGAGAATAGTTGTGCAACTTAAAACTAGCTGAAAATCACCGTGCTAAGTCTTGTCTAAGTTTATCGAATTTCGAAATAAAATGGTTATCAAGGTGATTAGTGGACCTGTGGGTATAGATAAAATCCATTTCAAACTTAAGGTTCTAAGATAAGTTTTTGCATGGATTTAAAGAGCTTTTTTATCGTAAAATAAATCAATTTTCCGAAAAATCACATGCTAATTAATGCAGATTTTAATCTTAAAAAAACAAAAAAAGAAATTAGAATTTAATTTACCTGATATATTGCGGAAAATTAAAAATTTAAAAATGACTTAATTAAAAAAACTTGTTGTTTAGTTCCAGTTCATTAAATTTATATGTTTTTGAAATTTAATATAATTAAATAGATAATTTAAATTACATTCGAGTTATATAAGCATAATTAAATAATTAATCAAGAGAATATTTGGGCAAAAAAAAGACAAATATTAAACTCCATTAAAATTTCGGGTATTTTAGCCTACCATTGTTACGATTATCGTAGTGTCAAAGGGATGAAATCAGTAGAAGAATGGGATGTCCAGGTTATTTGGTAGCCTATATTTTCCACAGGATCCTACAGAGTAACTATGAAAAATTTGGTGAAGATCGATTAAAGGATTTAGGAGTGTAGAGAGAACAGACAGACAAACTGACAGACATTTTAAATAGTCTATTTTTAGATATTTAATTTTAATCGCGTGCTTATTTTCAAATACAGTACAACTATTTATCTTACCGTAAAGCTTAATGCAAAATATTTTAGAATTTTTATTGTATTTAGAAAGTATTAATGCGAAAAAAAGGAAGATTTATGGCTCTTATCAGCTATTAATTTAAAGTATATTCATTCAATTCCGACAAACATTTTCCTTAATTGTTTAATTTAAAAGTATGTTTTCGTTCAACAACAGGAAACAATATTAAACAATTTAATTCAGTATTTTATCAGTAAAATTTAGTGTTTATGCAGCCATGTAAGCAATGTAAATGCATATATAAACGCGGGATTTATTAAAATTTCAATTAAACAGTAATATATTTATTACAAATATAATCACGGATAAACGAATTTCTAATCCTTCAAATAAATCCTTCTTAAGGATTTTTAATCCCTTTAAGTTCTTAAATTAAACTTAAGAATGATATTTATTATAATCATCAAAGTGCATTTAATGCTTATACATTTGATGTGTTCACGAACAAAGATGTTTAATTAAAGTAATTAGTGCGTGTCAATTTAAATATACCATACGCAATTAGCGTAGCAATTAACTACTTTAGTAAATTTTATTTATTTTTCCTCTAATTCTCTACTGCTAGGGTATTAAAATTGTCGTAGAATTTCCTCGATGCGCAACACTTGCCAGGATTTATTTTTTACAGGTTTATCCTTAGGATTAACTCTCTTCAGATTGTTAAATAATTACCTCCAGGCTTGAAATTTATTAATACTAGTTTGTTTAACACTGTAATAGCATAAAAAGCTGCCATTAAAGATAAGTTAATAGCTTAATAAACTTTAAAAAAAATGTATTTAAACGCTTTTAACTTTACATTGTTAGTAAAGTAGCCATGTCACTGTAATAATTATGTTTGATATGATAATATTAATGCGTTATTATTAATATTACAATGAATTTAGAATTAATAATTCGGTTAATTTACGCTATTATTAATTTAATAGTTAAAATATTAGCATTTTCGTTGAAAATCTGATTACTTTATGCGGATCTTGCATGGTTTTTTTTATAGTTTAAACTAGCGATACTACTACGGGATTGTTATTGCTAAATTGGCATTAATGGTGTAATGGTGTAATGTAAAAATATAGAATAGTTGATAATTTAATGTGGTCGCATAGAGGTGTAATTCTGGATCGATGAAGACAAGGCGAAAAAAGCCTCTTCTTTTTAGAATCACAGTCATGTGAGTCATTAGTAATGACATAACAGGTTATTAAAGTGAAGAAGATGGAGGGGTCGAGCGGGGGAGGAAGTGGGTCATTGAAAATGAGCGCGTGCTTGCGGAAGTGTGAATTGGTCAAGGGAACGGGTCCGAACAAGGACAAATCGTTTTCTCCAACAGAAAGAGAAAGCCAATAGGAGAGAGAGGTGGGATGCTGTCAAGGACGGATACGCGCGGTTCCTCCCCCTTAAGGAGACGAATGCGCGCGCAACTAAGCAGCAGTACCACCCCCGAGAAAAGGAGAAGACAAGTTATCCATTCTCACGCTAACCACAGCGTAACTGAACTTCCGTTTCTGAAAGGATGCGGGACTCGTGCGCTACGATTTCCTTCCCGCTTGTTTGCTGTAGTAGTGCTTCGGGCTCGCATCCGGTGGAAGAGAAAAAGCCCACCTCACGGACAATATCGAACGAATCTTGACCGCCAGGTTTTTTTATAATCACATGACTGAAAACTCGTCCTGTTCTGATCCGGTTTGCTAGCGAATTCGAATCAGGAATCACACGCCGGTGTCATAAAAACAATTAAACTACTTTCCTTTTAGTAACGACAGTTGACAAAATATTTTTCATTAACATTTCAAACGGGGAAAATAAATATTTAATAATAAATTAGCATATTTAATTATAATTTACGATTGGAAAACTTAAAAATATATATATACTAATTACTTATTAGCGTATTTACTAGAAATTCTCCAGTCAAGCATAACGGATTTTTTTTTATGAGAAAGTAGAGATTGAAGAATTGAGAATTCAAGAGAGTTGCTATTTCTACAAATTAAGTAGCTTATACTCGAGCTTGGTGTTGTGCTGCTGCTTCTGCAGCCATAACAAAGCCATTCTTATTTGATTTGCTCAAGTCGAGCTTCAAAGCCTTCGGGGATCTCGGTTGTTCTTATTCTTTTACATCTAGAATTTACCTGACTAATTTTACTCTTACACTTTCCCCTAGGCAAATTTTTTTTTTTCCGACAAAATAGCCAGTCTTTTTAATTCCGTGTTGTAAAACAAAGATGAATTGTATGTATTGTACTGTACAGTACAGTACGTTAGTTAGATTAGCGATAACACTTTCTAAATAACGGGCACGTTAGAACGTTACTTTCGATTGGATAATAAAACCTCACGTGGTCATAATGGAAAGATTTTTTTAAAATTTGTTATGAGGCAATCATTTTTTTAAAGTTTAAATTTAATGAAGTAAGTTTAAAACACGCCATTTGCCAAAATATTTAAAAATGCAACTTCCTCGTCAAGCATGATCACTGCAATGTAAGCGCAATCATCGATCTGAAATCGATAAAACGTTTATTCTATAGGTAATACAGTAGAACCTCGAAAACTCGGCCTAATGTGGACCGAAGGGTGGCCGAGTTTGTGAAAATGCCGGGTTATCGGGAATGGGGTTAAAAAAAATAAGTACGAGTGTTTCCTCAGAAAATACTGTACTGTACTTGTATGTATTGTTTACTTGAGAATATAACAGAGAATAAACTGCCCAAATACCCTTAAACAAAGGAAAAGTAC
>NW_019384521.1:445349-471405 GCF_000671375.1 Centruroides sculpturatus
GATCCTATCTGATCGCGTGATGGAAAATTTGTCTCCCCATTTGGGGGCCCTTATATTCATTTAGCCGTTATGAAGAATACGATTCAAAAACTGAGTAAATTTAATGTAATATCACCTGTCATAACCTTCACAAGTAAAACCGTAGGTTGTATCATAACCTAGCTAACTCGATACATTGTTAATCCGAACGGGCAGACATAAGGGCGACAAGAAAAATCCCTCGAAATTTTAATGATGTAAAACAATTATACGATGGCAGGCAATCACAGAATCGATTTATGTACCCAAAAGGACCTACGTGGAGGCCTACTAAGTTAGATGATCCCTTATATAAAGGCAGAAAAAAGAAGCGCAGACCGTTAAAAGACAATGTTATCAGATAGAAGGCAATAATGAAGTGGCTACAGAAGTGCTGCTTGCGTGAGACTAGCTCAATAATAAATCAGAATATTCATTGTTATAGGGCCTCAATTATGTCACCTGTTAACGGTCAGCGTTTCCATCTGATTGCTACCTTGACAGTATTACTTATAGGGTAACAGCCAACTAGCACTTCTCCCGGATGGCCTAATCTGTCACGTGATTATCCGCAGACGTCGTTATTTCTTAATCACCCGACCCAATCGGATTCGGAAGTCACGTGATTTCACTTAAACAATGTATTACATGACAACTTATACGATTCTTGTTTGGATTCGATCGTACACGTATAATCACCAGCGAAATAAGCATACGAAACGAAATTCTGAAGTGCCAATATTAATATTATAGTCAAATTTCTACCTGTAAAAACAGCCAAAATTATTTTTGTTTGGAATAATCTCCAAACAACGGCCATTTTTAATATTCCGGTAGGTGGTCGTTGTTCGGAGGTTTGATCGTACAGGTTCATCGTAATGATGTAAATAGAAAAATTGATTAATTTTAACTATAAAACTCATAGTTAAGTTAATTACGTTTGACAATGCATACATTTGCAAGGATTAAATTGATAAAATAGAAAAAAATTCTGTTAATTAATTAGCAAGAAGCATTTGAAGTTTAACGAATTTCAATGGTAGAAGTGCTGTTGACGTGGCGCGTGTAAGCCTTCAATTAACCAAATTGTGTTGTGATTTATTAATGAAGGTCATCCCCGCTATTTTAGCGAATTAATACTTTAATGGGGTCTTTTCCTCTAAAAATTGGCAACTTCCCTATAAAAAAAGAACAACAGGAGTGATCACGTGATTCTAATGGTTGCTGGCACATCATCTTTACTTGAATCATGGGCATTTAACAACACCTTAAACACGTTCTGTTCGCACCATCCGATTGTGGCCATCTTTTCTAGTGTTGCGTCACAATATTTTGCCATGTAAATAAGCTGATTATCACGGATTCGAAGTACGCTTTAAGTGTCTGGTTGCTTCTATGGGTTTTTATATGAAGCGATGGTAGTTAATGTAATGGTAAAGTCAAGAATTATGACAAAACAAAGTAAGAAAGTAACCAAAAGACTCTGATAGCGGAGAAAAGACTGATTGGCATTTTCGGTAATTGCGTTTATATTGTATCTTTTGTGGACGGACCGGTTCCTTTTGTGTGCAATATAGAAGAGGGCCGAAGGCATAATCTCTGTCTATTCATCCTATTCGGCATCACTTCTCTCTTTCTGTTAATTGTCGCGTCCTTGGAGTAACTTCTTCTTAATTGGCATCCATGTCGGAATTCTCCCATCTCGGCTTCACCTCTACCCGACCCTACTTTACAGGATTGCCGGTCACGTGGCTCTGATAGGCACTATCGAAAACCTGGATAAATATTTCACTTGTATATATAAGATAGCGACCGATTTCCGCGTTTTTTAATTAAGATTGAATGCGCCAATTTGAAAAAAATGGCGGCACAAAGATCGAACTCGGGCAATATCGAGATAACTTTTTGCTCATTTCTTTGACTCTTGCGCACCTGATGGACCTGAATTGAGGATGGAAGGGCCGTTAAGCCACCTGTTTTGGTAGCGACCGTTGGGGTTTAAAGGTCCGCACCTGCAGAAGGCCGTTGAGAAGAGTACACCTGCACTATCGCTTTATGAGGGGAACAGGTGCGCTCTTTCTTTCTTTTTACGTAATTTCTTGTATTATATAATTGCAATTCGCTACTCGTTCGTCACGTCGTGGAAAATTGATGAAGTGATCGTTAACTAACAAGAGACGTTCATCAATAAGTCACAATCTGTTTTCCATTATTGACAAAAGGAGGGAGTGATCGGTATCTGACATGTTTTAATAAGTTTTATTGGCATTGTCACGTGATAAAAACGAGAAAAAATGGCCATCGTGTAACTTAGATTGGTCTTAATTGCTTGGCATCTGTCATAAACATTCATTACTTCAAGTATTATTTATGTATAGTATTAAGGGATTGCTTCTGCAGAAATTGTAGTTTTATATTCCCGAAAATGAGATTCAAAATAAAAAAAAAAAGACGATAGGCCCTTTAAGAATTCTTTATTCTTCTATTGTAAATGAGCAAACAATCTAACGAACGAAGATGAAGTGGCTCCACCCTTATTAACTACAATGGAATAGTAGAGAGGGAGGGGCACATAGACGCTTCCTGTGCGGAGGGGGTCCGGAAGTCTAGCGGTAACGCACTTCAATCCGTCTAGACTGAAAAAGGCCTTCTGTGTTAGCCTACTGTACGTCACCGTATTCAAAAATCCGTCGGGGTCACATTTAGCTCGTTTCTTTGGGGTCGGGGTCATTATAGATTTCAACAGATTGACCTTGACAATGGGTCAGTTTGTACGAACCTACGGGAAGTGGATAATAGTGGCACTTCCTGTCTTTGTGGTCCACCCTCCGGAGGAAATCCCCTGTCTATAAGCTGGGCAACAGGTGCGCTGATAAAAAAAAAAAAAAAAAGGCTTTCCACACCTCGCTGACTCTGTCCGGGCCCTACTATCCTTTCATCGTTCTCCCTTTCGTTATAAGGGCCCGATAAACAACGAAAAAATCAAGCATGCATTTAAATTTATTATATCTAGTCAAAAAATTACTTCGGATAAGATCTAAACGGTTTTAAAAGTAAGAAATATATAAGAAAAATATATTGAAAGATTTTGATAGTTAGATAAGATTAAGCTATTAATTATAATCTAAATTTGTGTTTTTTATTGTTTTTTGTACTAAATTAAATAGAAAATTATATGTTTGGATATAAAAACACGTATGTATATACTATAATTCATAGATATCGATAAGATAAAATGATCCCTTTTCAAAGGGATAAAATTATTATTCTTAGGCATGTCCTGTCTCGGTGATTGTCCCTAAAAATCCTAGAAATTCTTCCTAAAAATCTTAATCCAGGATGTTCAGGGATAATTTCTAGGATTTTTAGGGACAATCACCGAGACAGAACATGCCAAGGATCAACTTTATCTCCGATTCCTCGATTAATGTAGGAGTTACGAGCCATTTTAGCAATAAAAACAAAACACTTATGACGTAAAATGTTTACAAGAATTGACAGAAAATCCTAAAATAGTACTGTACACTCTTCAGGAAGATACAGCAACATTGTTTTTTTTGTATCTACCTCATTTAAGTATGGTGTTTTAACAATAGATATTAGGGCAAAAAAGGCGTGTAATCTGTATTTGTGTGCAAGATAAAGAAAAAAAATTTATATTTTAATGAAGCCTTTGTTCCCTAAAATCTCTAAAAAATATTTATTTTAATCTAAAAAGATATAAATTTACTACAAATATTATTAAGATTAAGACTTAGATATGAACAAAAATATACAATTTATTGTATAAGCTTACAGATCAAGCTAATGATTCTTTAATATGAGGCTAGATTGCGTTTAAACATAGGTTATGTCTACCTACTAAAAAAAAATAAGAGAAAGATTTATTATTATTATTTTTTCTTTATCTGGAGACACAAATACCTACTTTTTATTGACTCAGACTCGTTGAATTTCCATAAATATTTTAATTAAAGTTATTAAATGAAGTTGAAGTAAAACTTTTAAAACTCATGCAAAACAAGAAGTTCGATTTAAGAAGCAGTTCGAGTAGTGGTACACGATCATCCCTATGCGTCACGATAGTACGTGACGTAGTTGTGAATGGCGAAACGTAGATTAATTTTGCATGAAAGAAGTAGAAAAATAAACTTTTTCCGAACGTTTGCAAAGCGCAAAATGGGATTTTTTTCGTCTTCAACAAGTGGAAAGGGAGAAGGTTAGTGAACTGAATTTAGAACGTGAAGGGGGGAAGGAATAGGGTGAGTCAAGCGTTACCTTGTTTACCTCAACAACGCCGTTTTCCTTCGATGACCGAAAATAACTCCACCAATCTTGTCTTTTTTATTTCTTCGCCCTCCTCCTCCACATTAAACACGCGACGAAAAATCCTTTGCTTCCTCTTCTAAACGCGAGGTGACTGTCCTTTTGAACGATTTTCGGCACTTTCACTAATATACAAAACTCGATTTTCACAGTCGTTAGTTAAAGACTTTCACTCTCCCTCCCTCATGAATTTTGACTTTTACTTTCTTACCGAATTAAATCGAAATGCATTTAACCTACTTCGCTAGATTTTTGTTAATTTTATTATTTATTTTTCAAGCGATTTTAATTATTTTCTATGTGCTAATTTAGTTTAGCTTCAGTAAGCGGAAAACTAAGAGTAATTACGATGTGATTAATATTAAGTCAGTTATGACGCGTTGCTTATTAATGATAGATAAAAGGATTGTGTGCCGAAATTATTTAATTTTTATAATTCTTAAGATGGATCCTGATCTAATAAACTCCAATTAATGATGGCAATATCGTTCTGACACGAACATTTTGGAAGATTTATCCAAAAAACCCATTGAAAGTAATTGGGAAAAAGTAGTCCCTATCTCCCCCCAATTGGACTAGAGTCGATTTTTTTACACCAATTTTTTTTTTCTACGTAAAGCCAGGTAATCATCACAGAACAGCATCCGCCGCTATCAGCCCTATAAAAGAGGATCTAGAGGTAAGATGAGGCCCAGATTGACACTGAAGGTAATTAGGTTATTTTGAACCATACGGGAAGAAGGACAGACGGAGGGGACACCCTGCACTTCCCTATCCTGGGGCTTTGTCATTAGAGGGCGTATAATCACAGTATCCAAACAGTAATTTACACCGGGCTCCACACGGGGGCATCGGATTTCCCATGGTTAGTCTGCACGGGTCCTTTATGATGATTGCTCGAAAAGAAGATCTTTTCCAGGCAAAATGTCTGTTGTAACTCTTATTCAAGAATATTTCTCTTTACGCTCTCAGTGGTCTACTATTTAACTATTTTCAGTGGATGTCACTCAGGCAATTCAAGAAGGTTAACCATAGACAATATTTTAGCATGAAAGAACATTATTTTTCAGTTAACAGCTAAAGATTTGCTACAAATTTCTACGTTAAATGATTCTCTTCAAGTACTGTCGATGCTGTGAATGATAATTCATTACATCTATGCGGCTTACTGACAAGAAATTAAATAAACTTTTATGTATTTATATAATAATAATAATAATAATAATTTTAAATCATCTTCGCAAATAAAATTCCTCAGTTTATATTTCAACTGAATATTTTAAGTCTATTTCCCTAATTTTGATAGTTTTAGAATGATCATGATTGTTTTATTATGTTAAAAATGAGGACATGTCAACAAAGTAACGCTCAAGTAGACTAGTAAATTGTTAGCTAAAGTGAAGATGTAGTAACAATTATGTAGCAATGAAAGATAGAACAAGCACATATCTGGATGTGAAGAGCAAACAATTGAGCAGAAAGGCCCAAACAGTAGCTTGCAGTTAGGTAAAGATGACAGCACCGTTTAGTCAAACAGCTGGATGATCAGGACTACCCGTCTCCCATCTGTCGTGCTGCTACACAACTGGAGCATCCCTCTACTGCCTTTCCCTCTAATTTCTGGTAATGATCACACGTGGCCTTCAACCTTTCTGATTGTCAGCAGATGGCGGGACCGGATCTCACTTTTTCATCACCGTTTTCTCTTATATAACTTAAAATAAAACGGCAAGCTGGTTTTAAATTACAATTACACGTTAGATTTTCGTGTGTTTTGCTGTGGTAACCATTGTTAATATAGGCCTACAAGTACTGTACTACATTGTCTGACACGAAAATACCTTCACAAACGAGGGGTTGAGATAAAAAAAAAAAGTTGGTTAACCGCATGCTTAACGGTTTAGCCAAATGGGGAGAAGGGTAGCTGGTAGAAAGCGATCGATCTCATGGGAGCAATTAAGCTAAACAGTTGGGTCATACATTGTTGAAGAGTTGGGCGTTAAATGTTAAATGAAGCAGCTGCCCTTTTTCTCTAGGTGTGTCCCGCATTGACGAGCAAATTATATTAAAAGCCAACATCGACTGTGATTTTGTCCCCCCTCTATAAATATTGCATGCTACTGTGGTCACGTGAGGCGAGCTGACGTCACGGCAACACCTGTAAAAAGGCCGAGCCGCGAAGACGTGATGTGGCATTCGTAAATGTAAAAAAGGACGTAACTCGTATTAATTATTAAATTTGCATTTAAGTGATGATTTTTGCAGTTATTTCTTCTAATATTTCGAGTAGGCTTTCTGTAATGTGCATCCCGCCTTAACCAGAGGCTTTATTGTTCACATTCATGTCGAAGCGGCCCCTAAAAAGTGTGATCTAGTAAAATGTACTCTCTATCAATAATTTACGGCCATATTCTTCCATAAAGGAAGGGACACACAAAAGCTTTTTCCACCTCTAGCATTTATGATAGAGTGGTCATCTGCAGATTAAAGAGATTTTGCCGCGGGC
This sequence comes from Centruroides sculpturatus, assembly GCF_000671375.1. NCBI lineage: Eukaryota > Metazoa > Arthropoda > Arachnida > Scorpiones > Buthidae > Centruroides > Centruroides sculpturatus. The sequence goes on from NW_019384521.1 coordinate 452,200, forward strand.
GCAAAAACGTTAGGCGGGTAGAGAATATGGGGGAAAGAAGCCTTACAATTCACATCCTGGCTTCCCCCTTCCCCCAGTAACCTGCAGGCAGCCAATACATCACAACAGGAAACATAAAGGTGGCCTACACTTGAGTGCTTAATCGTGGTATCGCAGGAAGTGCAGATCGCCCATTTCCTGCCAATGCTCGCTTCGTACAGATATCCAAAATTTCTTTCTGGTGTGACAGTAGCCCACTTGGTGAACCCTTCTCCCGAAGGCACGCGTGCAGATTCGTGATCCGTGACTCACCTGCCAGGTCGCACGTGGCTGTCATTTACTCACCCAGATGGTGAGCACGGGAGGATGTACTGTACAAGCTGTTGCTTCGTACGCCGCTTCCTCTATCTGTATCTTTAATTTGAGGGTTTTCCTGTGATTTTGCATCATTCATCTCACCTACCATACCTTCCATTCATTTCTCTTCTTACACTTCTCATCAATTTCAGCCCTTGCTGCCGGGCTTATTGTATGCATCATATGCTACTCGAACACCTGTATGGCTTTGTTGTATGGCTGCAGATCGGAATTCTCTTTTAAATCATATTTAAGCTTAACAATTTAAGCTTAAGGGTGAACTTTGATCTAAGATCATCTCATTAAGCAGCAGTAGGATACATCATCCTATACTTTCAACACTAAACAACGTGCGTATAATATAATAATACTCGTATGCCATTACAACAGTAAATTATATGCAGAAACTGGAGGATTTTTGATTAAAAATTATGATTTTAAGCTATCTTCACCGTTACATTTCGGAGATAATTGCTAATGACAATACGAATAAATTATCTAGATTATTGTCCCGTGTTTAAAATATGCATAATTTAGTTATCAATTCTGAATAATGATGGAAAAATATCCGCTTCACCATTAAAATCACTTAAAAGTGGAGTTAAAAAGTGGAACACCTCCACATAGGATGACGTCAGCGAAATACTTACCTTCTACAAGTCGCTCCTCACGTGACTCGAACCAAGTCAGGTGATTTACTCTAGCGTTAAAGGAGGACTATTAGAATAGTGGGTGGTACCTAGAAATGCATTTTCCACTCCTTTTTTCTGCTTCGTCCAATCACAGGCCGAGCGGCTCAATCTTTATCCGTTCTCCTTATTGAAATCCTTTCGAGATCAATCTAAAGATAAGTTTAATTCGTAATTTAATTACTTATCCCTTTGTAGCCTTAGCTGCCACGTGACTATCTTAACACCTACTCCACTCAAATAAATTGTGTATAAGTGCAATTATAACCTCTATAACGGCGCCTTTAAAGGATACAAAACAGCCGCCAAATTTCCTTTTTTGTTTTTTTACTTTATAAAATTCCTGAAAAAATGGTCATTTTGCCTTATACAATTATTTTAAAATTACAAGTTCGATCAAGCCTTAAGAAAAATGTCAGAAAATGACTTAAATACCCTAACTTGACCCATTTAACCTCCTCTTTAAGTGTCTAAATCGAATGATTTGGAAAAATTTCTCGTGCATTGATTCCTGTGTATATATATAAAAAAATGACGTTGAATGGACGAAACGAGATGATCACCGGTTTCTAAAATTATAATGACATTTCGTTACTGTAGTAGTAGTGAAGTAATTGAAAAGCCCACTAATTTAAACTGCGTAAAAGCGTAACATAGGTGGAATCACATGATCGACAGAGTGGAATCACTATTTATTAACTTTCATATACGCTTTAATAGATGCGCTGCGTTGATATGTATTCTACGTTGTTTAAGATATCATTAAATCGTCGAAAATGTAACATTGTTGATAATTTAATTCCATACATGTCGATAATTGCATTAAGAATTTTTAATGCTATTTTCTTTAAGTGTTTATTCTAAAATTCTAATCGGCAACTCACGCGAAGGCAACAAAGAATGTTATGAAGATACAAAAAATATGCAATTAAATGTAGAAAATATGGAGGATACTAATAAAATATAGTTAAAATTCTATTAAAAAAATTGGCTAATTCTTTTAATTTTGTAACCTAATTGCTAGGCCAAAGTAAAAGTTAAGGCCTGATCTTTCAGGTGTTGTAAACAGTAGCCTAACTGAAAGATCAGGCCTTAATAGTATTCAGTAGTTAGTAGATCAAGTATTGTATAGTATACAAGTTAAATTATAAGAATATGATATACAGTACAGTACAGTTTTATCCTACATTCGGGTATTGTTAGTTGACAAATCGATAGAATTACGCTTAAATGGACACCTGTTCATCGGGCCCTATATCGGAGGGGTGGCCCTTTTCACGGGTCACGTGACCCGGCACGCAAAGTAGAGTAAAGGCACGCGTCCCTTTACCCGACCAAGAAAGGGGAAGGGGGATTATTGAGCCGAAACGTCCCTTTGTGGTGGAGGAGTTCAAGTGTGGGTGGAGAACTCTTCTGACTTTTCAAGTTCGCTTCTTCTCCACTATAAAAGTTTACAATAGAAAAGACGTTGACCTCTTATAACTGATAGGGTTCCTCGGGGTGTGGTCCCTTAACCAAATTCTGTATTCAACCACTGGAAAAAATGCGCCCCTCCTCACGGTAAACAAAACTTCATTATGTGTAGAAGGTACCGTGCACTCTTTAATTCTTTTGTAAACGTTTTTAATTGTCGCAACTTCCCTAGAAAAAATGAAACAGGATAAGAAGAAGAAAAAAATAATACATAAAAATTAACTTCTCCATTTTTATCTAACTTTTAGAATTGCCGTCTTTTAGTACTAAATAATTTGAAGATTCTTTTCAACGTATATTAGATCCCGTTTAATCTGATATCTAATATTATTAATCGTGCTTTAGTTTCTTTGTTAGTAAAAAAACAATGAACAACAGTTGCATGTATACGAATAGGAGCATAGCAGAACTTTTCACCTCCCTCCAACTTTAAACATAAAATCAAGAGAACCATAGAGATTTAAACACTGAAAATTATAGTGAATCGTAGAGATTTCCATATTGAAATTCATAGACAGAGAAAAGGAATTTTAATTAAGCATGCGTTTAAATTTTTATGAAACAATATAAAAGTATTTTGAATTTTGTCACTTTAAATCAATGATATTTGCTGAATTATAAAGTCTCCCTTGTAAGATTATGCATAAAATAAATGCTCTTATACGTAAAAAGTTTGTCATAAAATTTAACTTAATCTTTGAACAATAGCCTATGGATCTATGAATTCTTTAGATTTCGTATCAACAGAAAACCCTTAAAAATATAAAAATCATAATGAATAATACGACTTTTTGTATTAAATAATGTTTTATTTGCTTAGAATTAAATAAAATATGATCTGAAAAAGATAAATGTGGGAGGATCCGCCAAAATCTCTCACAATGCCCTGGCATTGTGAAGGGTCTACTAGTTCAGAAAGGTTAAGAACCCTTGACATAAAATATCCATTCCAAAGAAAAATTCAAGATTATTAATAAAAAAATAAAGGGCAATATAAAAAGGCAAAGAGTACAAATAAAAAATAAAATAAAATAAAATTCCAATTCATCCCATTTCTGGTAAGCAACCTAATTATAAGAAAGAAAAAAAAATTCTACCTATTTTTGATCCTTGAAGTAGGAAGTTACATTTATTTATTTTTCTACTTGTACATTGATGGATGAGAAGCATCCCCACATGAATTTTAACTTGAAAAAGATAGAAAATTACATAGATTTCAAGCACGAAATAACCGAATTCGTCGGAGAAGAGGTTATAATATTTGTTATACTCTTAATTTGATTTGCAAAACTCACGAAATTTAAGTAATTTACAATGTTTTAAAGATACTGTACCTCATTTAAGGGGGAAATAGTCAAATTTTAAAGTTAAGGAAAGGAGCTTCTACGTGTGAGAATGTTTCTGTGGAAGTTTTCCTTCCTCTACTTATTCATTTTCTTCGCTCGAATAAATTCTTAGCTTTTATTTCTAAATCTAGATAATTCGAGGTTAATATTTTATGTTGTAGACTTACTGCTATAGAGTTTTATTGATATTATCGATCACGAATCAAATATATTTATTAATGATACGAAGGACAAGCGCTCTTATTAAACAACTTTGCCTCTGTTTTACGTTAATAAATGGCTAAGGCTATCGTTCCGTTCGTCTTGCATAAGAATATTGGAAGTTAGGTTTTATGCAGTTTACAAATAAATATTAACATAAGCTTTAGCTTTGCAGTTTAAAGGTCAAAATTAATTTAAATCTTGCATTAAAATAGCTGTTTTATCCAAAATTTTATGGTTTCCAAGTAGAAATTTTATCGGTATTAAGGATACTATAACAAATTCAGCTTCTTGTAGGTTATAAGCCATTCTTTACCTTAAAAATCCTATGTTTACAGAGCCTAGAACTTACACATGTAATGGATTATAGCCTGTGTAGAATAATATTAACTTATACTATATGCAGAATGTAAACATTCGAACTTTACTAACTTTTTTACACTTAAAATGGTGTAAAGCTCTATTTTTAATTAAAGTAAATCAACTAAAAACCTTATTTAAGGTCTAATAATCGAAGATTTTAATTGGTTCAAGGGCCTAAATATTTCTGATGCGTTCCATAAAAAAAAGTAATTACATTAATTAGGGCATCTAAATGGATCTATTAAAGGCTATTACGATTTAACAAATATAAATATATTTATATTGCATTCCGATGTATAATTTAGATCCCATAAAACAAATTCTTAAGAAATTTGGGTTATACAATTTTAAAGATGAAAGAGAGTTCTAATTCCAAAGATGCACCCTATTGTACTTTTAAGACTAGAATTTCTAACGCACTTGCTCCATGAATGTATCATTGCAATGATCCTCTTCACGTACAGTACCATTGCAAAATAACATTATAAATCCGAAATATATGAGGCTTCAATATAAAAATTTCTGGCGCTTAATCAAAGATACAATGTTAGTTAGGCTCTTTATGAATTTAGCCAATTGTGTGCCTACAGGTAAGCTTATGTCATTACGATAAGATTACGCAAGCTAAGTACTTCTGATAAGGCTTTTCTGTATTAAAAGGCCTTTATTGAGCTCAATTAACAAATGCCGGATGGTTAGAAATTGTACAAATTGTAATAACCAAAAGAACCTGCTACTCTGAAGGTATCTTGTGCATAATTTCGGCAGGTGCAGTAAGATCCAAACTTTGGATGACAGTAGGACATTTCCTGTGTCATTCAAACACCGTGACACTGAATGACAAATTTGCTGTGACAGGAAGTGTGCATGAGTTATTTACCCTCCTCCACTTCACTTCTCCAACTTGGCTCCGGATGTTCACCATTATGTACTCAAACATCAAATTCATGTAAAAACATCCATTAAAGTACTTCACTTATTCACATTTGATAAAGTATAACATCTCCCACCTTCTTGTTAGTTGGATCGTTATGCATGGGCCATTATTCTATAAACAGAAAGTGACTTTATCCTTTATTAATAGGCCCTAGAACTTTGTATATAAGTGGAAAATGAAGATCTGTAGATTTAATTTAAAGCAGTTGATGTAAAGAATTCAAGTTAAACTATAGGAATTTATAAGAATTAAATTTTAAGGCCTCACTACATCAAGGGCCTTAATGGGTTGAATCTATTTATAACTTAACACGTGAAGGAATTCATAAAACATCTTTTGAGAGTGGTTAGAAGTTTATGGATGGATGATTCAAAAGTCTTAAAGAATCGAACAGCTCTTGATCAGATATCAAAGTTGAACGGGATAAAAAGGCGCACGTGCACAAGCGCATTTCCTCATCCAAATATAGTTCCGGACCAAAACTGGAACCGAAAGTAACCTCTTTGATCATCAGTTTGTTCCCTATAACCGCAGTTCGTCTATATATATATAAAATTCTATTTTTTCTTTACCTAAATTATAGCTTTCCCAAGTTAAAATCGGCCAAATAAAATAACTTTAGCGTGATCAAAAATAGTCAGCCAAGCTACTTAACATCAATTAACATTAACATGGTAAATTATTTGTTATAAATTACCAATCTCGCGGTGCCAAAACTGCGCTCGACGGGTAAAAAATGATCACAAAAATCATCTTGGAAAGGGAAAGAGATATCAAAAAGTCCATGGTTTTGATAGATAAGAGCAAAACTTTTCTTAAAGGACGACGACCCTATCTAAGAGGCCTCTCTTTTTTGATATTCGAATGAAGGATGACCAAAATGTGGAGCTCCATCAGATATCCATTGCTCCTCCTCCATCTAAAGTAGCTAGAGGCCAAGCCATAGGCATCGATGACTACTAATCTAATTGATATGGCTTAAAAATCAAGTCGCGTGAGCTTTAACCCAATTCGTTAACGTCGATGTTACGTCAGGATCTCTTCCCCCTCTTTTTTCTTGGCCTTATCTCAACAGCTGGAGATCATAATTTGCTGTTAGATAGATAAAAAGCACTGCATTTATTACAAAAATCTAACCCGCTTAATGATATATCTTCACATATCCGAAAATTTAGCCTGATAGATATATTGTTATACGCTTCTCATCGATGTAAAGTATAGCTTCTATATCTTGTAAAAATCGCTTTCAAGTTTTAGTTATAATTATAACAATTTAACATATTCTACAGAAGAAAATACCCATTTATACTGACAATGAGTAAGGTTATAATGTTCTACACTCTAAAAATAATCTCACTTCTCTTAAAAGGAATTTTTACGTCTGTCTGAACATTAAGTTAAAGTCTAACTTATAAAATATAAGTATTTATTATTGCTTAAGGAAACTATTTTGTATGAAATTTTTTCATTGGTTGATAGAATAAGAAACGCAACTAATGGCCTATCTGGTCGACTTTCTATGGAAACCGATGTTAGACACGAAGAAAATCCGGAAAACTCCATGTGTCCAGCCTGTTGACCATAGAATTTTCATTACCTTTGTTTAGTGGTTTTATCCATTCGGCAATTGGTGAGCGAAGTGGATGACGAACTTTTACAATTAACAAGATATAAATAACACCCAAAAATAGTGGTTTTATATATTTTCATTTTACAAATAAATTAAAAACAGCATGAGAAATACTTATTGAAACTTCTTTACACGTTTCAACACATAAGCTGTCATATAATGAAGTCTAATAAACGTTTCTGACGCTGTTCTAAGTCTTTCGATGACCTGAAAACAAGAAATCACTATTTTTGGATGTTCTTTATATCTTGTTAATTATTTTACATGATAAAATCTCCCTTAATTCCTTCTCCACTTTCAAAGCCGTAAAATATTAAAGTTCAACACCATTACAAATTCTATCGGCTTAGACATGATTAAATTTAACTTTATAAAAGAAAATTTATCCAATTAAAACAAATTTTTCTTTTTTCTTAAATCCATTAAAAACATTAAAAAAATCATATATATTAAATATTTTTCTGCATGCCTACTTTTAAAAAATTACTAAATTAAAACACAATATTTTTTTATTAAGTTTCAGGAGACTTCTACACTTAATTCGACCTTCTGTAGATGAGTTTATCTACTTTATTCAACATCCGTCTTATTGAAATTCCTCTCAATAAATCTTTAAATAATTTCGACATGCTTAACTTAATCTATAAAAATCCAATTCTATAAAAGCACAAACACATTTATCACTTTCAGGAAGCTGGCGGTATGCATCGTGACATCTTCATTGTCGGGGACGTGTATTAAAACAGTTAATTGACGCGCATCCATTTCGCATCTTTCTAACAAGCAGATAAAATAATTATAATTTATCGTTCTTACATTAAATTAACGATTAAATAATTGTCATCCACACCTTTTTTTTCCCTATCTTTCACGTGCCACTTGCTCCGCTTCGTTTATATAACCCGCACCAAAATAAACATATATAAAAATATTATTTTCGGACCAATTGAACTAATACAAAAATTTTCCTCCTTTGAATAATTATTCTAGTTATTTTAGAATTGCTAATTTAAAAAAAAATATATTTAAAAAAAAAATATATTTAAAAAAAAAATATATTTTTCATCGCTTGAAAGCACACTTCTCTTCGCCTCTCGGCATTAAATCAGATTCGAGCAAGCAAAGTTGTTTGACATCCTATTTTTTTTTTTTCTTTTTTAAACCATTCTAAACATACAATTATGTTTAAAAACTCGATGTTCACCTTTTCAATAAATAATCATTCTAATTGGTCATGTTCAAAAATTTAAATAAACACTTGACGTGCTATAATTGTTCCTTTAGTAGTACATCAGCATTCTAACGACCCTCCTGCATTGTAATGAATATAAAAATTCGCTTCCTACGCTTGTATTTAAGGCGATTTAGACAGGTTCCTCGCTTCTATCCCTCCGTAAACTCGCCTTAATTATTTTAATCACCAAATTTTCTGCTAATTAAGCTAATTATCGATAGTTACGACCACGTGTTTCATCCGAAAAAACGTGGCTGAAAATTTGACAATAAATTCTCCTGTTCAATAGCCTATACAGAAATAATAATCGAACTTTATCTCTTGTTAGATTATATCATCACGACAGTAACAAATACCGGTATTTATATCCGTGCTATTACAATAATAAAAGCAGAAAAAAATATATTTATGTATAATAATATAATAAAATACATTAAAAATTTAATTATTATTTTATAAATTAATTTCCGGTGGCGATGATTTAATTTTTATGGATTAAATTAACATATTTTGAATAAGTGAACCTCATAAATTACGTAAGAATATTCGCCCATGCTGAACATTTCAAATCGCCATCTGTGGAGTGTAATCGGTACTAAACGAGAATTTTTTAAAAATTTTTTTATCATTTTTATGGAAAAATATATGCATAAACTCGATTATCCGGAAGTTTCAATTTAATATTTAGTGGTTAATTTATGAATTATAAATAAATCTGTCAGTAATTTAAACAACCGTGTCGTTCTCCCGCTTTATGTGGATGAAAACAAACATAAAATATAAAAATAAATGTTTAATTAATGAATATTCATTTAAATAATAATCAAAGCCGTGCTTTAGAGGTTAACTGAATCGTGTAAGCTTCATAAATTGCTTTTTTTCCCCCCGTTACTAAAGTAGAATTGTTACATATTTATGTAACCTGGAAAACCTGTGATCAACGGCCACTGAAAGGAACATTAAAAATGGCCGTTGTTTAGAGGTGGCCGTAGTTAGGGGATTATTTTGTATGCATTATTGTTTAGAAAAAGTTCCAGAAAAGAAATGTCCACTGTTTAGAGGTGGCCGCTATTGGAGATTCGACTGTATAGTATGAAATTTCCTATATTTATGCCTTTATTAAATAAGAAAAATATACCTTCTTGTACATTGAGACCGCATAACGTTATGGACACTTTAAATTCCTTAAAAAAATTGATAAACCGTATAATATACCTTATAAATATAAAAAAATTTTCCTATATATGGATTTATTATAAAATAAAAATGTATAATAAATAAAGATTATTTACTTGGATGATTTCATAAGATAAAAACATTGGTAGGAAATTCTGCAATACGAGATTTTTGTCCTTTTTGCAATGCTTAATTAGGCAATTATCATTCAACTGATAATCAAAATGTTTATTTCTTTAGATAAACAGGATATTAATATAATTTTTTCTTTATTCAGAAAATACATATGCATATTATATAATAATATGCAGTCCGGGTTATTTATAAAAAGTGAAAGCGCGCCTTCAACATTGAAACATTCCTCCTAATGAGGCAAGAGAACCCATTTCTCAAACCGCAACCTAATCATATTTTTATTACATAATTAAAAAGGGATGATCCGTAGTTTCCGCTTGTTTTCTGCTTTCTTTTCCTGTTGACCTCATGAAGGGGGGTCTTTCTAGTGGCTGTGGAGAGCACCTGACAATGTTCTCCTCTATCTCGTGCACGTGCGAATGGGATAGAAAGGGTTTTTTTCTCTTTTTTTATTGGAAAAATTTCCTACGGCGACCCAGGTCACTGATCCTTATACTTTCACTAATAAATTGACTTTTATGCGCCGTTCATCTACTTCCTCCAACCTTGCATCCGTGATGCTTTTGAATAAGGTTGCTGCAACACAGCACGGTTAAGTAACTCGAGAAATTCTCTTCGGCATCCTCTAGCACCCTTATTCATCACACGATTTAGGTAAAATTAAAGAAGAAGAAGAAAAAAAAGGATTATTAAAAGAATTTCACGCCTATTCGCATTTTCGTCAAATTTCTGAAATATTTCAGGTCAATTGCAAACGTAATTCTCAGTAAACTCTCAAATATTAATTATGTTTCCGCTCTGTTACGCTTTGTGAATGTTATAACATCCGCTTTTTCAAACTTGCTGTCGTCCAACTCCCACTTTCTACCTGTCGACTAGAGTGAAGACCGTCCATTTCCTGTGATTATAAACTCCCTGTTAAAGAATATAATGTCAAAAATCCCTCATTTACATCCATGATTCATTCATTTCAAACATAAAAAAAGCGCATAAAGAATTCATTTCTCTTCATAAACACCTGTTTTTCATAGAAAACGTTAAATCCCTTATATATTTACTTTATTTAAATCAAGAAAATCGCTAGCGTAATCGGCAAATCCGTCCTATATGCTTGGAAAAATTAATCTAGTTTAACCACGCTTACAAGATTATAGGATGGTCCAAACTAATAATAATAATGGCCTTTTTTAATACGTGAATTAAATTTCGGTGGTTAGATTAACAAAATAAATCAGATGTCACGTGAGCAACGCATTCGTGACCTGCAGGCCATGACCTTACTACTTCCGCTAATTCATCAAGATCTGCTACTTGAAATTAGGCTAATTAATTGTCTGTGAAACATCTTAGGAAGGAAACGAGAAAGATTTAATTAAATTAAAATATTTTTTTAACAAAATAAAATATTAAAATTGTTTCTTGTCTTGAAATTTTTTCCGTTATTAAACATTTTTTACAATTCAAAATATAGTCTTTGTCCGTGACTCAGGAGGAAGATTTCTTGATGCTTCTCGAAGGTTTTAATCTTATTGAAGCTTCTCTTCATTAAAGCATCATAAAATATGCATTTTATATTTTTTAAATAGGTTAAACTCTTCAGAAAATCGCGAATATGCAAATTTTCATGAAGATCTCTTCAGAATTTTAACCGGTCTTGACAGGAGGAACGGAATTAATTGAAGAGATTTAGAAAGACTCGCGCCTCGCTTTATCTGGATGCTGCACTTGATCAATCTATTATTTTTTTGATGCTGCCCTGACGTCAGCAAACAATAAACTATGTCACGTGATCGCGCAACTACATCCGGGAATCCACAGGTGTTTTAAACAGGTTGGGCGGTCACGTTATTTTCCAACTTTCGGTCATTATTACGCACGCAAGCTCGTGACGCGTCACGAATATTCGGTAAAAACCGAGATTAAGAAATACGTCATTTTCCCTAAAATATCATTACGAAAATGTCAAAGTAGAAAGAATAATTCGAATGTCCTTCCAAAGAATGGTTTTTTATCCCCGTTTTTTAAGTAAATTTATGCATTCCAAAGCAAAAAAATTACCGTAAGCCTGTTTAACGTTACTAAAACGACAATTTTACTCCTATTATTTAATTTACTTATTCAAGCACTAACGATTAAAAGTACGTATTACTTCTATCGCGTCGCGTATGGCAGCGCGCCGCATCGTTAAACAAGATGGCTGAAAACCCGATATAGCTCTAATACTTCTAAAATTAAAATAGTTAATATCCTGCATGTTAACTGAAAAAAATCATTTAAAATTGTCACACAATGTCTTTAATAGTATAATTTTATAATTTTAAACGAAAAATGAACGTAGAAACACCAAGAAAACCGAATTAAAAATTCGAACGGAATCAAGCGAGTAATTTCTATAATTCATCCATGATACTACTATAGTTTTAATTCGTTAAAAAAAAAACGAAGAAGAAAAAATAAACAAACAAATAAGAGGAAAATCACAAGCATGACGTCAGTTTTAGGCGTGGGAATCATTTTTGTTTGACTTTTCCTTATTTTGAAAATTTCCTTTAGAAACTAGTTTGAAGAATAGCTTCTTCTTTACTTTTTTCACTAGATATAAGCGTCTTAACTAGTATGGTAAGAATAAAAAGAAACCAAGAAAGAAAAGAAAGGGTATATATATATATAACACAGAAAAGAAAATGTCTTCTTTGCTTCTACGGGACACTTTACCTGTTTGAAATTTTGATGGTTTTGCCTTCACGCTACAGAGAATCGGAAAAGAAGTTTCTCACCTGTGGCTGATAACTTCCTCATAATTACAAGGTGTTTTTATGTCGACTAACTCATAAAGGTTAAAAACGATTGGGAGATGATCTCTTAGCAAATCAAAGTTTTGATCGACAATTTTCAACTCTTTCAACGCTTGACAGTGTTTATTTGTCAACACATCAATGATAAGTTGCACTTAGTATCTTACTCTCTGACGTCATTGATGTTTTTTGTTTTGTTTTGCCAGTCATGTAGTGATTTTTAAAACCTATTCTTTCAGTTTTTAAGAGTATTTACTAATTAAAAACCGCTAATAATTGAATACATTTTTAAGCATATGTCTAAATTCTGTGTTAAATTATTGGGGCGCAAAGTTCGAAGTTCGATCTTTAAGTATTTAATAAATAAATAGCCCAATCTATAGCTCAGAAATGAGCAAAATGTAAATTTGAATTAATATTTTTCAGTTAAGTTGTAAGCAAAATTTAAAATCTTGGACAAAAATTAAATTTATAAGTCTTTATATCTTGAATATAAATCGAATTATCTTTAACGTTCTTCAGTAAAATTAAAGTATAAGTCCGGAATCCTTGTATAAATTCAAGTAAACCATGTGTGGTTTCACATAGATTTACACTTTTAAATCTTGCAGCTTTCTCAATTAAATTATTGTATTCAGAATTGTAAAAGCTATTTTTTGCTGAATTTTCCTCCAAAATTTCCAAAATAGTCCTGTATATAAATATAGAATAGGGTTATAAACTATAAATTGTATCTATAGATTGCAATTTCATTTATACAACTGTCAAACGAAGAAAGAATTTATAAGGCGTTACACAATCAAGGTAAATCCTGCAGTCATTTTTGACATCAAAATCAAACAGTGAGATGCCGGATTGTCATTAGAATCACTTAAAGCATCTCTGGACGACATCTAATTATATATTCTAGACTCGAAAGAGGTAGTTGCACGAGCGCAGGTAAGTAGAGGTTACCTGTTATATCTGGTTTTTTCCCCCCATAACATCAAGTATAAGGGCTGAAGGTAAAATGTCAAGTAAAGTCTGATAATCTTTGTAGACTTAAGTTCCTCCCTTTTACTTGTTTTGATGGCGTGTCAAATTTTTTAAACGTTTATTTTAGTTAAAGTGCATTTATTTTTGAATTTAAACTGTTATCATATAAATTTTATATAATTTCGCTGACTTCTCGAATTTATACTAGTTTTAAACCCAATTTGAAGCGATGTTGAATGGAAAAACCTTCAAAAATACTCGAATTTTTTCGAACTAAAAACGAAAATTAAGTATCTTCAATTTGAATCTTGTTTATTTCCCTACTTGAAGACGTAAAAAATTAAGTTTTACATAAACTTTTAAAGTTCTTATTAGCAAAATTTTATCACTTCTAGCATTGTTTGATGGAAGTTATTTGATAAGTTCAAGCAATAATTCTGGGAGTTATCAACTGTGCAAGGCACAATGTATTGGTTAATTAGATCTGTATAGTTTAACTTCTAACAGCTTAAATTACTTATTAAGTATTTAAAAACAAAACTAAATGTATAGGCCCACTATTCGTACACTATTATGACTCAAACTCCAGACTGTCGAGTATCAGAGCTAGAACAGTATCAAGTACGAAGCTTGTTTCGAGCACATGTCATAGGAGAAGATTAATGATAAATTCAAAACACACACGTTTGAACCTAACACCTGCAGCAGAATAATTTATTCTTTAAAAATTTTTACTAGATGATTTGATGATCCTAACAGTAGAGAATGCAGTTACTTTCTAAAAACATGACACCATTAACTGAAATTAATAAAAAAGACATTCACCGAGTCGTTATAATACATATTTTATTAAAAGGAGGAAAGAAAAAAATTGTTATTTTAATGAAAAAAGTGAAGAATAGTTCTAAATCTTGAGAGCTCCACTTATGTTTTGTCGAAGAATAGGAATCGAGATTTTGTAGATAAAATGTGACACATATAGAACGTATATTGTTATTTATTTTTTTTATAAATGTGTCATGTGTATTGTGATTAAATTGATAATATATATATTTTTACATTTTATATAATAAATATAACAAAGATTCTGAAACAAAAGCGAAAGTATTCTCACTCAGTTAAGTACAGAGCAGTACAAACATGTCTCTTACTTGATATGCGTTATTACTCCATCTGTTTGTATTTACTATGCGTATATGTTTACTACTGTTGTATAGGCCTATATGATGTTTTTGTGTTCTGTGTAGTCGCTACTTTGATAGCAGATATTTGTAATGATATTGGTATATTGTTACTGTTGTTTACTGTTATAATTCTGTTATTATAAACCTATATGTTCTATTGTTAAACGATGCTTGTGTTATGTGTTCTACTTATACAAAAAGGAAAAAAAATCTTGATTTTGCTTGTGTATTGATGCTTTACTCACTTTATTGCAAATTTCGGTTCATTTCGATCAATGTCGGATCAATTTATTTACCTCCGTTTCTTTTCATTATTTTGTCTTTCGTTTTGTCTTACCTCTTTTGCTGTCTATCTCTATGCCCTTTTACTGTCTTTTTCTATACCCCTTTTCCAGTGGCGCACTCAGGATTTACTCTTGGAGGACGAGTTGAACGGATAAAAACATTTTCAATGCGAATTCAATAAAATTCGCACCTTATATGACCGCGAATTCAATAAAATTCGCGCCTTATATGACCGCGAATTCACAAAGTGGTATAGAAATACAAGACACTACAGAATATAGCCTAAATAAAAAAATTAATTTTAATTAGAAGAAAGATTTTTGGAAAATTTTCTACTGTTTTGAGAAACCAGGACCCCTTGGTCTCCTGGGCCCTTTTCCTATTCTTTTACTTCCTTTCTCTATACCCTTTTCCTATCCCTTACTGCCTTCCTCTAAGCCGTGTTTAATACCACTCTCTATGTTCTTCTACTACTTTTAACTACGGCCCTTTTGCTGCCTTTCTCTGCCTTCCCCTTTTGCTACCTTTCTCTGCCTTCCCCTTTTGCTACCTTTCTCTACGCCGTTTTCCTGCCATTTTCTATGCTCTTTTACTGCCTATGCAAAACTTTCGATCTAGGCCCCTAAAAATGAGCTAATAATTTCATTTATATTTATTACTATATATTTCATTTCATTTATATTTCATAATAATTTCATTTAGGCCCTATATTTATATAGAAAAAGCTTCGAATGTTACTGTTTTCACAATGTTCGCTACAGGTTTAATTTATAAATTGATTTACGAGTTACCTTCAGATTTCGGGCCTAAGGCAATTGACTAATTAGCCAAGGCCTAAGACCGGCCCTGATTTCTTTCACATCAATACAAACAAGAAAACTTTTCAAGTAATTTTCACTTGTATGAGCTTTACTCATAAAGCTTTTATGAGTGAAACTTATTTGGATAAATGTAGCGCATTAATAATAAACCTGGATTTATTTTTATTATTTAATTTCGGTAAAATGTTATTCATTATCTATAACAATATTCATTCTACAAATTAATGAAACTATTTAACGACCACAATAAATATAGCATTATTTGTAATTTTATACATTGATATTTATTTCTTTTAAATGCAATACAATGATATTATGTGATTGATATAATGTTAAATTAAAAGCAACAAAACACCATAGGTAGTCCAGGGAAAGCATTCAGTCGTATCTTGTGAAATCTCTTTCTCAAATATGTATGTCTTATAAATCATTATTTGGATGGCCAAGGTGATAAAGGCATTATCGTGTTGCTATGGTGACTTGGACTTTAGTCTATGTTAGAATCTCCAAGAAGTTTTTGTGGCTGAGCTGTTCGGGGTACTGTAAATCAGGCTCTGTCTCTCACTCAATTGTTCCTTGACCTGACCGAATTCATGATAGACAGAAAAGAAAGGCTTTTTTACTTCACATACATACAGGAAAGAGTTTTAAAAAAAGAGAACTACAAGTAATTTATGTACAGTACTTGTTATACTTGTACCTATCAGATCAGTTCATTCACGTAATTATCTTTGTGTGTAAACACTTTACTGCTGCTGATTTTCATATATCTTTTTGTTATGTTTAATTATAATTANACCTGGATTTATTTTTATTATTTAATTTATTACTTTAAGACTAATCACATCGATATTAAATAATTTTATATAATAATAGTTATCGAAATTAGGAGTCTATTGTTTAAAAAGTAGGACTTCTATATCGGTTACGACTCTTGAATTTAAGGTTATGTCGTAGAAGATGCTAGCCTATTTCTCAAACAAAAGGATAATAATACTAACTCTATAAGGCTCACTCTCAATTCGGATCTAATTGACCTAATAATATAAATTATATAATTAAATTTTCTAATATTTCACAATTAAAAACGATAATTTTAATCGCCTTCATACAAATAACGAGCAGATTTATTAAATCAGGTATATAGGGCCTACACTCGAAATCGCTTAAGCTTGTTGCGCGAAGATGGGATTCGCCGCGTACAATCGCGTCTACGCTTGCATTTACTTAATTTTAGCTTAACAATCGAGTTTATTTGTAAGAAGTATCAATTATTTATCATTATTACACGAATTAATTACAAAAAGAAGTAGATAATAGAAAGAAAATGCAAATTTTTAAATGTTGCGTGTAACAACGAAAGCGATGAGTGTCGCGCGCGACACTCATCGCTTTCGTTTTAAACACCAATTTATATACTTTTAAAGCTTATCCCCATTTAATTTTATTTCACAACCTTTAATATGATAATAATTATAAAATTTTAAAAGGATTTACGAAAATATTTTAATACATACATTAATATAGTCCAACGGTCGCGTTAAGGCGCGCGCCACGCTACACAATCGCAACGATGAAGCAATTTCATATTCATTATTCAAAAAGCACGATAAAAAGATATAATTATAAGATATGAGTTTCTTAAGAATAAATTTTAAGTATTGTAATTATAGACAAACATAACGGTGTATAAGAAAAAAAAGGGCTTTAACCGAGTTCGCACGCGACGAGCGAAGCGACTTGGCGTAGTTGATAAATAAACAATTATAGACGAATCGGTTATGGTCGGTTAATACGTGGGACATAATAAAGAGTGTGGCTCATAATTTTATTAAACTGAGAATATAAAAGAAGCTGGAAACAATAACTAAAGCTGAAAGTTATCCAATGGGGCAACAAGCTTAAACCATGTGAATTATCGAAAGTTATAGATTAACAATGGTATATCAATGGTGAGTAGACGTTCATTTTTCTTTTGTTTTCTTTGTTTTGCATGCACGAGAACAAAAAGTGACATAAAGATGAAGGAAAAGTTCCATGGATGCAAACAATTATTCCACTTCCTGTAGTCAAAGATGCGTGAGACATCGCTTTTGCCTCTCACGAACGTCACTAGATGACCCTGAATTCGGTCCATTGGAATCACGATCTGGGTTAAGAACTAAAAATGGTTCCTATCTAATAGTCTTACTTTCTCTATTCTATGGTGATTTACTTTTATAGTCAATGAAAGAGAAATTAGGTCTGTGTCCCTGTCTTTTTATTGCCAAATAATACAACAAAAATAATATAAAATAAAATAAATTATTGGGAAGTTATTGAAAAGAATTATAAAAAATTTATAAATTACCAATGCTCAATTTACTTCACTTATTTTTTTATTTTTTATTTCCTGAAAATTAAAAAAATTTCTCTAGAATAAAAATACTTGCTAAATCTGCATATATAACCAAATATATACCTTCATATATAATATTATTCTTATGAAATAAATTATATAATTAATTATAATTTATTCATGTATAATACAAGCTTGTGTGATTATACATCCGTAAAAACTATTCTGTATACGCTTATCTACTGTAAAATAGCATAAAAAGTCTGTAGAAATACGCTAGACATACTTTTATACAATGTAAAAATGTATAGAATTTTACAGTATATAAATGTATTTTATATAATGTATAAGATATAGAAATTATAGAAACTTACATAGATCTAGATAAGCCTCTGTATAACGTGTCCTGCATAGTCTAATGACTACTTCCACCTGCATATTAATTACATATGTTAAGAAATTATAACTGATTAACTGTATACAGTAAAGAAGATACTTAAAAATAAACTACAATTATTCGAAGAATTCAAACTAGAAAGTTAATTAAAATTTTAATTGTATTTTTTCTGCCGTTTTATTGTTGATTGTNTCCATAATAAATGTTATTTTAATGCTCATGTACATAATTAAAATCTGATTAAAAATATATTTTTCTTTATTTCTTTCTTTTTTTGTCACAAACACAAAACAAAACCCATTCTTTTCTTAAGTTATATATAAATATATAATAAATTTATATTTTATCTTTTAAAAGATAAGTTTAATTAAAATTAAAAAAAATTACAAATTTTTAATCAAAGTAATGTGACTAGTTTTGAATTTAAATAAGTGTTACCTGATTAAACCTGACTTGATTTTTAAATTTATTATTTAACTGCGATTCCTTAAGTTTATTTCTTTGTAAGGTTGTTAATAATAATAATAGTAATAATATATATATATTTTTTTATGCTTATTTTTTATTTAGGTGATCGAACAATGTTCTCGTTTGATGCGACTTCCTCTGCTTTGCTCGATCGTCACGTGACAGGAAAAGAGCCACAGGATTCGAAATTGACCTTCGCCGGTGAGGTCAGGTGTCATTCCACCTGAAGCATAGGCGTGGGAGATAGATATTATCTAGAATAACAGAGGAAGGATTGGTCATTCCGGAAAAATAATAATAGTCACTACTAACATGAAGCATACTGCTTTTACTACGCGACTGTCTGGCACATAAACCTTATTCGGGATTTCAAACCTTATTTAAAAGTTTTAAATTTTATTAATTATATTAATAAAATTCTAA
>NW_019384521.1:472063-479483 GCF_000671375.1 Centruroides sculpturatus
ATTAAAACTTTGTAATAATAAAAATAATAATAATAGTAATAATTAAAATTTTCAGTTGTAAAATTAGTGCTGCCATCTGCTGATTAAAATAACAAATAATTTAATTTTATTGAACTTTAACATTTTAATTGTTATTCATAAAATAGTTTAATAATTTTAAAAGAATATTATCAGAAAAATATTTAAAAAATAAGTACAGCTAGAATATTCTGATTAAATTTAGTTAAATCGTGTTTTAATTTTTTTTAATTTTATAAATGAAAAAAATTAAATGTTTATTTTAATAATTTTTCATATTAACTTTAAATATATTTTAAATTTATTTACTAATTACGAGATAAATTTATTTTATTTTTTTCCTCTTCTATAAAATTATAACAAAAGTTATTTTAGCCGATGTGGTGCCATCTATTTTCGAGTTTAGCTATTAAAAATAGTGAATACATATTTAAATAAATAAATATATATTTTAAGATTTTTATATTATACTAGTATTATAATTTTATGAACTTTTAACTTCTATAAATGTTATTTTTTATTACAAAATATAAATTTTAACATTAAAATGAGAACGCAGTTTAATTTAATCCTAATGATGCGGTATGATCTACGAAATTTCCGAGGTACTGTATTTATTAATTAAACATATACCCATAAGAAGACGATAATAGTAACAGAGCGGTTTTTTTTTTTTTTATAAATATTGTAACTGCTAGAAGAGATTAAGTCAAATAAACGACTGAATTTATTGACACAAGTTTCCTGTGAGGTTCGACAAATCAATCTATTTTTGTCATTACGGGCGGTTCCGACCCTCAACAGAATCAGCTACATGAGTAATGGATGACTAACGACACCCCGATCTGAACTAGGTATGATAAATCATGAGAATCTGGCTGAGATTCGAGTAAGTATCCCTAAAGGCAATAAGTTGATATATTAGTATGAGACAGTTAGACAGCCCGACATTATAATTGCCATTCTAAAAAAATTCTATTTAAAGTACTATTTAATTACAGTTATTTATTATACATTTTCCATTTAATTGCTGTTTTCATGTAAGTTTGAAATTCTAATGGACAGTGGTGTATCCAGGATCTGAACTAGAGGGGGGCAACTCATATTAGTTTCGAAGAAGTGGGGAGAGAGAGTGAGATTTCACGACAAATGGTTCTAGTCTAGTTACAATATTCATTATTCAAACTGATACTAAATTGATACGTCTGTGTTGTGAATTACTACACTTTAATTTTTCTTCTAGGGAGGAGCAGCTGCTCCTCCTGCCCCTCTCTGGGTACGCCCTTGCTAATGGAGATGTTAATATCAGAAAGAAAACATAAAATAACATTGATTAGAAGAATTACATGTTTTTAAAACGCTTTCCTCTTTTTGACACTAAGAGGGTCTTTATAGCAAGCCCGCTATATATTCGGTCAGTCGAAGGGGCCTGGACCATGTCCAGAAAAATTCGTAGGTGTTTTCGATCCTCAATCCTCCAGAGCATTAATTAACTGCCATCTTATATGCTATTTTTTTTATATTAATATATGAGTGATCATATACANTAAAACTGACGCTATAAACTTCTATAGACAAATTAAAATATTTAATTCTTGTATTAACTCTACGAAAATGTAAATTATCGATAGCCGCAGGCTATGATAGCGTTTATAACACGATTTATTTCCTAATTAAACAGCTTAATTTCATCGAAAATATAATTAAAATGACACATTAACAATGCAAAAGTTCTGCAAGGTTACTTTTTCTGATTGTTTTTTTTTTTTTATCTTATCACGTATCCTTCTTAATACATTTAAGAGTTTTTATATTTTATATAAATTTTAATTTCACTATAGTTTGCATAAAAATAAAAATAGCAAATATTCTGATTTTTTGAATAAGAAAAGTAAGTTATAGGATTAATTCCCGTCGCAATTATATATTCTTTTGATGAAAAGCAACCGTTCATTATTTCTTAGACAATGCTGCAAGAAAAGAAGACTTCTCGGATGGTAATAATTCCTCCTTTCTATCATAAGAATGCAGCCGCTTCTAAGATCCTCTAGAGACGTGTGTTGAATGCGATTGCATGCTGCTGCTTTCCGATCGAAGGGCGAATACTCTAGGAACTTTTGACGGATGCAACGAACCAAAACTGATTTAAACTCAAATTGCGCGTGTTTTCCTCTGATTTATTAAGTTTTACCTTTTGAATGTATAGAAAATGGGATTTTTATCGTTTATAAACCCGAAAGTAGATAAAATATATGACATATCTTAAAATGAAAGGCAAAATTTATCTTAAAGAACTAGATTTTAACGGTCATAAGTATACAAACTGTTATTAATACATTTAATAATTTTAAATAATAATATTGTAGTATACGTGGTATATATATATTAAATAGCTTATATGTAATGCAGATTCTTCATTATAAAGAACTCGTCACAGAGTATATTTCATGCTTTTTTGATAGGAAAATATCAGGAAAATAAAAACATATGCTATAAAGATATCACAGCATATATTAATAATGTCGTCATAAATTATCTAATCGTTAACATATTCAATATTTTCACATTAAAAAAGATCAGTAAAACTTTTTAATATTAATTTTAAAAATTAATATTAATTTTGCGTCAATATTAATAACATATATAAATTATTTACAGATATATTAAATAATAGTTTATAATTCTACATGAAAATATTTAACATAAACAAATTAGAAACCCTGTAATAAATAAATAATCTAAGTCAGAAAACGATAAACATTAAAATGAAAACAATGTTAAAAGCTTGGTTATTTTATCTTATCATTTTATTATGGGCACCCCACCTCCTCATGAAATCATGGACATTTCATGTGTATCTGGACACAGCCTCCTCATGATTTCACGAGGAGTTGTGTGTCCAGATTTAATGGGGGCTTATATTTTCTGTAGGGTCATAAAGAGTAACGGCCAAAGGGTTAAGCATAAAAATGTAATAATACTTCAAACTATTTTAAAATTTCATAATTAATAAGGTAATATTTAAATTGATGTTATTATTAAAGAAATCTAAATTAAAGCACCCCTATTCAATGCTATCTAGAGTGATATCTAGCAGTTCAAATGCTCATATTTAAGAGTTAAATTTGTGCGTGACGCTATCTATTATGAGATTTTATTAATAAAAAATCGAAAAAATTATTGCAGTAACGCCACAATAACAGACTGTAATTTTTAATCATATTTTAATTTAAATTACTAATTATTATAAAAAGGCGCCTTATTTTGGGAGTAGGAGCAAGCTAAACAAATTGTAAATGCTAATAACGAGTAAAACTTTCATTAAATCTGAACCAACCCGAGATATGACACATGACCTCACTATTTTCTCTTTGACCTCCTTGACCTTTATCTACTAAAACTTAATTGCATTAATGCATTATATATATATAGAAATAGCTCTTCCTACTTTCAAATTATTTAATTTATCTAGTTCTGAGATACAATGCGACTTTCGGGAATGTCAAAATTTGACCGATCATCCATAATTTCCATATATTACATTTGCAAGATCGGGAAAAAGTACAGTATAAATTAACTAGTTAATTCTATCTTATTAATTAATTTTAGAAATGCTTTCTTCTGAGTAAAAATTTTATTGTATCTACAATTTTTTGAATGTAGAAGCAATTTTTACTTTTCCGGCTGTTATATGTAACAGGAGAAAAGTATGGCGATAGGTTAAAAAACGACCAACAAGTTTTTACATTTTTTGGCTCTAGACACCGTGAAACGTCGAGAAATACAAAAAAATTATAGGGATTTCTCTGTAGGTACAGATGTTAGTGTTTGTGTATGGGACACTATTTTGTTTACCCTGTTTGAAACTGAATAACTTTTGTGCTTTTTGTCGAAAATTTCTGAAATTTTGCATTGAGGTTTGTTTATAAGGGGGATTTATGTTACTAAATTTTGATGGTTAAAAGTCGAAAGAGTGAGGAGATAATGGGGGACGTGTGTATCTTTAGTAGGATCGGATTTATGTCGATTTTACTCGTTATTAGCGTTTACAATTTTTTCATGAAACTCATTCCTACCCTCAAAACTAAGCTTTTTGTCGTTTTATAATAGTTAAAATATAAAAAGTTTTTAGAAATAAAATATGATAGCAGATGGCGCCACCAAAATTTTAAATGTTGCCGGGAAATTGAACAACTCGTTGCTGGTTTATTGAAATAACGTTTTCAAAACTTATGCTTTATTTATAGATAAAAAAGATTTTACATTTATTTTTATGGATTTTCGAATAAATTTCAGAGTAACAAAAATTGTTAACAATGGACAAAATATTGTTTCGTGTAACAAAACATTTGCGATTATTGAGAACAACACTATTATTAATTTCGAAGATTCCCAACGAAGTAAAAAGTAAAACGTTTTAAAAATTTTATTAATTTGTTCTATATTTCAATAGATGTTTCTTTTAAATTCTTAATATAATGATGATACATACTCTAATGTAAATTTACTTTCTCATTTGACTCTTACCGCCCTTTGGGTCGTAAGAGGGCCTTTTTAACCATGCCTATCGTGGGTTCGACAGGATGGTCAGGAAGGAGCCCGAAATATCCCAGACAGAGCAACTCCCTGCAAAAATTCTTTTGATTTTTCATTCCTCTAATATCCTGACTTGACCACCTCTCTTGAAAATCGAAGACTGTTAACAGATAATTTAAATCATGTAGTATACAAACACTAACCGGATTTTTAAGGCTGATAGACAGTTATAATCATTTCAGTAATTCTAATTCACCTTGTAGTCGCAACTTTCTGGTAATGTACTTTTAATTCCGTGCAGTGTTATTCACACACTTCTTTAATGGCTGTCTTTGTAGATGAAAATATATTTTAATTAATTACTCAGATATCTGGATATTGGATATATTTATCATTCTGAGGAGGTTTGATCATTTCTAGTATGGATCATAGTTGCAATTTAAAACTTCATCGTTTTAACGAATTAATTGCAGTCATTTAATTATTCAATTATGATTGAATATTCCACTTGTTATTTTTGCAGAATATCTTAACTTTTAAAACGACTTTACTTCTTTTAAATTAATTATTTTTTAAAATTGTATAAACTTTATATTTCACAAATGCAAGAATTTCACTGTTATATATAATCGTTTCCTTGACATTTTATTTAATAAAATTATCGTCTTCCAAAATTTTCCTGTAAAAACATAAAGAAACGTTTCAATTTCAAATACAGTCGACCCCCCTATAACACTGTTGATAATTCTGTTTTATATGAATTCCATGTTGTACGAGTCACTTAGATTTTACAAATACGTGTGCCGGGCTGTGAACGGCTCACGTATTTGTAAAATCTAAGTGACTCGTACAACATGGAATTCATATATAACAGAATTATCAACAGTGTTATAGGGGGGTCGACTGTAAACTAGCAACTTGATGTGCCATACATCGACCTGGTTATCATGATTAGAAATTATATATGAATTTAATTAGAAATTACTGTAAATATATTTATATATTATACTTATGTAGTATGTATTTTATGATTACATACTGTATTTTAAATTAATATACAAATATGTTATTATGAATTACTTACGTTTTCGAAGTAGTCTTATATTCGTTGCTATCTTTGATTTTAAATGAGAGATTTGTATTGAAAATTCCAATAAGAACAATCAATTGCAACGACAAACATTGAGTTTTTTTGTTCTGTTTGGCAAATGATTTGAGTTTTCTGTTCTGGGGGACATGGTATCGAATCCGGACGAGTCGAAATATCGCCAGGAATTTTTCTGGAGATAATCTGTCTGGATATGTCGTACCCCGTTCCTCACCATCCGGCCGCCCCATTGCGGGCTTGGCCGAATCCGTAACAGGCTTGCTAAAAGAGGCCCTGTTAGTGTTCACGAGGTAGAAACAGCTTTAAAAAAAACACAGAATTCATTTACGATGCCTTCGAATACTTGTAATTGACCAAGATGGCTGCTTTCACATAGCGAGTGAAGCATATATAATTTATGCTTATTAAGACACGCATTACAGTATGAGGCCACTCTGAAATATTTATTAGCAACTACAATATAAACAGATGTAAGAAAAATAAAACTTAAAAACATTCGATAAAATAAATTAAAGTTTCTAGAAACAAGAAGAAGTTATTAAATCGCTAGGGACCAACCCCAAAATATTTCTGATATTCTCATTATGAGTTTAATTAGACCCGCAATGAGGCAGCCTGATGATAAGGAATGATGCCCGGCATATTAGGACTGACCAACCCCGAAAAGTTCCTAGGATTCGTCGGCTTCGTCCAGAGTCGAACCCGTGACCCCAAAACGTTAGACTACCACCGTAATCAATCGCACGTTCGTTGCGTTTTATCATCAATTTTGCAGATCTCGCCATATGAATCAGACAAATCGTTAAATTGTCTGATTCATCTGGCGAGATCAAGCGTGTGGCAATCGTTAATTCAAATTCTGATCAATATAAAATTAAATAAATTACAAATTTTTAGAGTTTATAAAATTTAGTCCATATTATGTAATTTATAAGGTTTATTATTCTACCAGTTGTAGGATCTGTGTTATTACGTGTTAAAGTGCATTTCCGTCAAAAAATTATTAAACAATTCATCAAACTTAACAAAGAAACACATTGTTGAGCTTTATTGTTCGCATTCCGTTGTTGGAAAATGTTCGTTCAGATGCTGGAAATTAATGGAGGCGAGATTTCAATGAATTTGTTAGCAGGATGTTTGGTGTCTACTGCAGAGAAAGCGCCGAACAAAGAATTGCTAAAAGTATTTTTATCATGTCACCTTCTTAACATTAAGTGTAATAAGTAAGCAGGCGTTAAAACTATTTATAAAATTCGAGATTGTTAATATTTTATATTTTTATAATGAAATGCAATTGCATATTTTTGGAATTTCCCATCAAATTGAAGATTTCGAATTAATTTATCGAATATATTAGCATGACTAAACAGAGGGGACAAAAATTAGAATAAAACGTTAAAAATATTAATAAGAATTGAAAGAATTAAATTTGGATATCTAAATCTTTTTAAATATAATAAACACGGGGAAATGACCTTTTCAATATCAGATAATGTTGTGCTGTGCGATGCTAATTATTTGACATCGATATCATTTTTTGAATTAATATTTACGATCAGCTAGAAAATGTTTAAAAAATTATACATAACATCGGACATTTGTAGTAACAATTTAATGCTTTCGACGTAACGCGTGATACATTTACCCACACGTCATATTTATCTAACAATTACTTCCAATTGTTCTTTTTCTATTATTGAATAATAGAATTTATCCAGAAATTCCGACTTTTATTCATTGTATTGATATTTCGATGCT
>NW_019384521.1:479867-500018 GCF_000671375.1 Centruroides sculpturatus
TGTGCTGGGCTGTGAATGGCTCACATACAACATGGAATTCATATAAAACGGAATTATCAACAGTGTTATAGGGGGGTCGACTGTAAACTAGCAACTTGATGTGCCATACATCGACCTGGTTATCATGATTAGAAATTATATATGAATTTAATTAGAAATTACTGTAAATATATTTATATATTATACTTATGTAGTATGTATTTTATGATTACATACTGTATTTTAAATTAATATACAAATATGTTATTATGAATTACTTACGTTTTCGAAGTAGTCTTATATTCGTTGCTATCTTTGATTTTAAATGAGAGATTTGTATTGAAAATTCCAATAAGAACAATCAATTGCAACGACAAACATTGAGTTTTTTTGTTCTGTTTGGCAAATGATTTGAGTTTTCTGTTCTGGGGGACATGGTATCGAATCCGGACGAGTCGAAATATCGCCAGGAATTTTTCTGGAGATAATCTGTCTGGATATGTCGTACCCCGTTCCTCACCATCCGGCCGCCCCATTGCGGGCTTGGCCGAATCCATAACAGGCTTGCTAAAAGAGGCCCTGTTAGGAGGTAGAAACAGCTTTAAAAAAAACACAGAATTCATTTACGATGCCTTCGAATACTTGTAATTGACCAAGATGGCTGCTTTCACATAGCGAGTGAAGCATATATAATTTATGCTTATTAAGACACGCATTACAGTATGAGGCCACTCTGAAATATTTATTAGCAACTACAATATAAACAGATGTAAGAAAAATAAAACTTAAAAACATTCGATAAAATAAATTAAAGTTTCTAGAAACAAGAAGAAGTTATTAAATCGCTAGGGACCAACCCCAAAATATTTCTGATATTCTCATTATGAGTTTGATTAGACCCGCAATGAGGCAGCCTGATGATAAGGAATGATGCCCGGCATATTAGGACTGACCAACCCCGAAAAGTTCCTAGGATTCGTCGGCTTCGTCCAGAGTCGAACCCGTGACCCCAAACGTTAGACTACCACCGTAATCAATCGCACGTTCGTTGCGTTTTATCATCAATTTTGCAGATCTCGCCATATGAATCAGACAAATCGTTAAATTGTCAGATTCATCTGGCGAGATCAATCGTGTGGCAATCGTTACTTCAAATTCTGATGAATGTAAAATTAAATAAAATAAATTACAAATTTCGAGGGTTTATAAAATTTACTCCATATTATATAATTTATAAGGTTTGTTATTCTACCAGTTGTAGGCTCTGTGTTATTACGTGTTAAAGTGCATTTCCGTCAAAAAATTATTAAACAATTCATCAAACTTAACAAAGAACAACATTGTTGAGCTTTATTGTTCGCATTACGTTGTTGGAAAACGTTCGTTCAGATGTTGGAAATTAATGAAGGCGAGATTTCAATGAATTTGTTAGCAGGATGTTTGGTGTCTAGTGCAGAGAAAGTGCCGAATATACACGGCCGAACAAAGAATTGCTGAAGGTATTTTTATCATGTCACTTTCTTAACATTAAGTGTAATAAGTAACCAGGCGTTAAAACTATTCATAAAATTCGAGATTGTTAATATTTTACATCTTTATAATGAAATGCAATTGCATATTTTTGGAATTTTTCTTCAAATTGAAGATTTTAAATTAATTTATCGAATAAATTAGCATGACTAAACAGAGGGGTTAAAAATCAGGTTAAAACGTTAAAAATATTAATAACAATTAAAATAATTAAATTTGGATATCAAAATCTTTTTAAATATAATAAACATAGGAAAATGACCTT
Source organism: Centruroides sculpturatus (assembly GCF_000671375.1). Taxonomy (NCBI): domain Eukaryota; kingdom Metazoa; phylum Arthropoda; class Arachnida; order Scorpiones; family Buthidae; genus Centruroides; species Centruroides sculpturatus. The sequence continues at coordinate 481,642 of NW_019384521.1, forward strand.
TTCAGTATCAGATAATGTTGTGCTGTGCGATGCTAATTATTTGACATCGATATCATTTTTTGAATTAATATTTACGATCAGCTGGAAAATGTTTAAAAAATTATACATAACATCGGACATTTGTAGTAACAATTTAATGCTTTCGATGTAACGCGCGATACATTTACCCATACGTCATATTTATCTAACAATTACTTCCAATTGTTCTTTTTCTATTATTGAATAATAAAATTTATCCAGAAATTCCGACTTTTATTCATTGTATTTCGATGCTATTTTGAATCGGAATGTGTCGAGAAGGTAAGTATCACTTGTTTTTTTTATTTATGTGATTAAAATGGAACAAATTTCCCACTTGAAACATCTTCATTATTTAAATTAACGATTATTTTACCAATTAGTTTTGAATTAAATTTATAAATTGCTTATTTAACCTTGAATCCTTCCAGGTTAAGTAAGCAATTATCGAAAGAACCATTTAAGTATTATAGTTTATGGGGAGGAATTCGTTTGTATCTGACATAGGGGAGCAAGTCTTTGATGACGTAAGGATGCACCAAACGTTTATTTTTCTCCCCATTCATTACGGGATGGCTGCAATATATTATTATAATATTTCTTTTAAATCATATATTATATATNTTGTACCTCAAAATCAATAAATGTATTTTTGCCGACCGAAGGTCCGATACTTTTTGAACAGCCCTCGTATCTCCCAAAATCTGTAACAATTATCCCAATACTGTATACCATAATGTAAACACATTGTATTTACAAGTGTTTAAAAATTGTATTCAATGTGCTAAGTCAGGGATTGAGAAAAGGGAATAAGGAAATCCGGAGACGAGGTTTTACTGAAAATATCCAAATGTACCAAATCATATGCTGATGTCAATCCAAGAACAAAGAAAGACTTATCCAATGAACAAATCAACTTATCACGAAAGACATTTGCGACTTCATTAATCTCTCTTGTCTGAAACCATATTATCTACTATTCAAACGGTGTAAATTTTTATTCACAAATTTACCAAAAATGGAAAAACCGAAATAAGCCAATAATTCTGATATGTAAATTGCCCTTTATATATTATTTTGAAAATATACGGACATGTATTAGTTTTAAAAATAAGTTTATTACATAAGACAACGATTCTATTATGAAATATTATATAAAATAGTAAATATTCTGCAATATTGTTTATAATTTCTGCTGTTATTCCAACATAACTAATAGCTTTAGCAATTGGTAGTTCAATAAATAACAACAAAAAGTTCTTCATTCATAACGTCAAGCATTACAAAAGTTCTACAGAAAATTCTATTTAAATCTATTTCTTTATCACTTGACTCCAATTCCGGTTTTTATAATTCTACTTATTTTGCTTGTGAATAATAATTTATAAATAAATGAGAAAAGCCTAAGGCTTTAAGATTTCCTGCATACATTATCAGTCTGTCAACTGATATTCAGCCTGAGATCTACTGAAAGAAATTGATGAAGGGAATTTCAATGAAGTCCGGTGAATTCTGAAAATTATTAGGAATGATAAAATTATTACTGAAGAAGTAGAGAGGAGATATCACACTATTCAATGACTTCTCAGGACTGTTAAGAGCGCTAAAGAAAAAAAAATTGCAGACCATGTTCTAATACGGCAATAAAACTTTAAACAATGGAGGGTTTTAATAAGAGAAATCTAAGAAGGGCAAGGATAACTTGGTTTTAACATGTCAAAGATTGTGCTAGCATTCTTAAATACCAAGTAGCTAAAAGAAAAGCAAGTGATAGGAAAAGCTGGCGATTTATGGTGATCAACCTTCGTAGCATGATGAAGAAACAAATCAGCAACTTGTCGATATTATTTATTATAATTATATATCTTAATATACAAATATTTATAATCTACAAATATGTTATGAATTATTTACATTTTTAAAGTAATTATTTATCCGTTGCTATATTTAATTTCAAATGACAAATTTATATTGAGAATCATTTTTCCCCAATAAGGACTTTAATATATTTTGATAAAATTTTTTTATTAAACGAAAAACAAGTAACACCAAAAATCTCCTTACGTAATTTTGACAAAAAGGTGCAAACAGCAATCACGTGATATGCATCCAATGGTGAATCAACCGAACCACACATGCAAATGTTCCTTCTAGAAAATGAAAAATAATCAATTTAATCTCGATTCACAAAACGGATAATCTCCCCGGATTTTTTGTGAATGATTTCAGTTTATTGATTAAATCGAATAGCAACGAATATCCAGTTTTATTCTCTGATTGCTATTCTGTCAAGCAATCAGAGTCAGTTTCTGGAAATCAAAAAACTACCACAAAATGGGTGTCGCCTTGACGTGGCTTTGTGGCTTAATGTGTGAAAATCTTATCGAAGTTTTGCAGATAATATTTTCCACAGACTAAGAACACCCGACAGAAATTTCAAAAGTATTTTAAATAACTGTTGTTCTTAAAAATCATACCAAAACAACTAAACGTGTTTAATATACCGTAAAACATAGGGAAAGTATGGCGATCGATGAAAAAAATGACCTCCGCCCGACATGTTTTCATTTTTGGACTCAGGACACCTTCTAACGTCAATACATGCAGAAAATTCGAAAGTAATTTCTGTATGTATGGATATTAGTATCTGTGTATATGTGTGTGGGGGGAATGGTTTTGTTCACAGTGTTTGAACCTTAATAACTCCTGTGCTTTTTGTCGAAAATTTCTGAAATTTTGCACGTTGGTTCGCTTATTAGACGGACTGATGCGATTAAATTTTAGTGGTTACAGGTCGAGGGGTAAGGAGATAATAGGAGTCGTGTGTACCTCCGAGAAGGTAGGACTTTTTTTTATTTGTGATTTTAGGTCGGACTTAATGACGATTTACTCATTATTATCGTTTATAATTGTTTTTATAAAACTCACCCCTACCCTAAACACTAAGCTTTTTGTCGTTTTATAATAGTTAAAAATATAAAAAAGTTTTTAAAAATAAAATATGATAACAGATGACGCCACCAAAATTTTAATTGTTGACGGGAAAGTTGAGAAACTCGTTACTGCTTTATTAATTCATTTGATTACATAATATCGATGAAAACAGAATGCTTCGATAAAACATTGTAAATAGTTTAATTTATCACAGAAATAAAACATGAAAAAATAGAAAATTTTTAAATAAAATATTATACGAATTTTATTTATTTCTATATAATTACATATAACTATTTTCTTAATCATTTCTTTACATTAACCTGCAATAATTCTCCACGCATACAATATACTCAAAATACAATCCTCGGAAATAGCCAACAATACAGTTATTAGTTGCCAAAAGCACATTAACAACACGATTATATCGACAAAAATTATTTAATAAGGATATCCGCTGCGTGCAATTATTGAGCAAAATAACTGGAGAATATGAATCAACCAAGTTAATCATTTATATAAACATAAATAAATTTATATTTCGTTCATTATATTTTCGTTTATCATATAAATTCTGCTATTAATATACGTTATTTATTTTCAAAACATATATAAGAACAATAAATAACATAATATTATATTTAGATCTCATACCGAAATCGATTAACTCACTCGCTCTTATATAATTTTAATTATCTGCGTTAAAAATTAAACGAAAGCAAAAATATGCAACGTTATGAAACGTTAAACAAATTCATTTGGAACTTTGACAATGAAATTAATCGTGACAAGACTTTGATCTAATATTATTATTGTAATTTTATATAAACTTCAATACAGATAATAACGTTAAAACATTATCATAAAACTCAGAGCATTAAATCTCTCGATTTATCTGTAAATAAGTTGTTGATGAACTCGATTAATTTTTAAACATTTTCTTAAAAAATTCTCATTTAACTAGAAATATTATTATATAAATTCTTATTAGCAATATTGGATTATATCAGTTATTTCGTCTTTCATTATCACAGTTTCAGAAACCATTAGCATAAATCTTCTTTGTTTTCATAGCAGTGTTAACAGAGCCTTTATTGCACTTCACCTAAAGACAGCCAATTATGACTCCATATAATTTTCCTCTTTACAGGTAATTAGCTGCAATTTGTACGAAGGATATTATTAATTTCCCGAAATTAATCAATTTTTTTCAAGGCAGACAAAACTAAAATTCCTTTGCATTTGGTAGTATCGTCTTCTCCGATGTCCTTGTTAAGACTTATCCAATGAACAAATCAACTTATCACGAAAGACATTTGCGACTTCATTAATCTCTCTTGTCTGAAACCATATTATCTACTATTCAAACGGTGTAAATTTTTATTCACAAATTTACCAAAAATGGANAATCTGTACGAAGGATATTATTAATTTACCGAAATTAATCAATTTTTTTCAAGGCAGACAAAACTAAAATTCCTTTGCATTTGGTAGTATCGTCTTCTCCGATGTCCTTGTTAAAGTACCAGTGTTTTATATCGAGATTGGCTTCTTCTAAAGCTTCCTTCACCAATTGCTCACTTACAGACAAATCGTAAAATTTAAGTTTTTCCGAGTCGTTGACGTAGATGCAGTAAGAACTGTCGATAATTACAATCATTATCAAAGCTCCGCCCGGAACGAGAAAATATTCTAATTTCTTAATAGCCGATTTATAAGCTTCGACGGTAGGACAGGAGCATTCTAAACAGTAAGAAGTAAAAACCACATCGAATTTTCCAACGTCTGAGGGATTCAGACCTAAATATTCTTTGAAGACATCGCAGGGCAACACACTTTTAACTCTTTGTCTTATTCTCGATTCGATCGTTTTAATGCCTTTTTCCGTGTTTCTGTTAAAAATGAATAACAAAAATAATGATTTAAAATTGAAATTTCCCGTAATCGATCTTATTCGACCAGACTTATATTAGAAAAACAAGAAAATTGGATTTACCCATATTTTTCTAGTCTCGCAGTCATTGCGATGAAAGCGGACCAATCGAGGGCATTTGGATCGTTATTCAGCCATTTTTGTAATTCTTGACGATTAGCTTCGGCATATTCAGAAAGAATAATTTCCGAAAATACTTTGGTGGCAGAGGCAATCCGGTGAACTGTAGGACCGGATCCAACGTCCAGTAATCTCTTGCCTTTAATACTTTCTATATCAAAGAAAAGAATAATTATTGTGAATTTTAAGAGACAAAATATTTAGAAATTTCTCTGTGAGTGTCCTGTTTTCTTCATGAAAATATTTGAAATATTTATTCAGTTTTAAAATTTGAGAATTTCAAATTTTATTGATTATGCTGTATTATAAAAATGGATTTAATTACATAAAGTTAAAAAGATTTAAAAGTGGCCAATTTACAAAATATCACTTATGGTAGCTGCTATTTCGTTGTGAATTTGTCTCTTTAATCCGATCCAATCAGTTCGGTAGACTATCATATACAGCTTATATGATAGTCTACCGAACAAAGCTGTATAAGATGGCCAATTTACATTATTATTGATGCATTAGTTGTTCATATCCTTTGTATTTTGCCAATGTTTAAGGGTAATTGTAATCTGTTTGATTAGTCAGATTCCAGGAAATGGCGTTAAGAATCTAATGCTTTTCTACGGGAAAATTCGTTTCCAAAAATTGTCGAAAACTGCTGTAGATAGAAACAAACACCATGTTTGGAAAAGATTTTTTCGGTAGTAAAAAAAAATTAGCCTATTATTTTCCCGGCTGTGATGTATACATAACAAGGGGAAGTATTGGAATAGTGTCAAACTTGATCCTCCGAGATTTTTGCAAATCTGCACGTTTTGAGACTCCTGTATTTAAAAAAGTGAACAAAAAACAAAAAAATCGGCAAAAAAGTTCTGTGAATATGTATGTATGTGTAGGTGTGTTGGAGTGTATTTTTGGTTAATATCTCATGATGGTGTAAATTTTGCAGGGAGGTTTGTTTATTAGAGAGATTGAAGCTATTAAATTTTGATGGTTAAAGTTCATGGGATGGGGATAAGAGGAATTGAATGTATCTCCAGTGGGTTCAGACTTAATGAGTTATTAACATTTATACTTTATTATTTTTTTTTATAAAAGTCATCTATAGCCTCAAAATTAAGCACTTTTCAATTTTATAGTAATTAAAAATATAAAAAACTTTTTATAATAAAATCTCATAACAGATGGCTTCACACACAATTTAATAAGTTGTATTGTATTCCAGTGGTATTCAATCTATGGGTCGCGACCCCAAATGGAGTATCGGAAAATTACCTTGGGATCGCACTGTTAAAATGTTTGAATACCATTTGTTGTATTCAATTAAAATTATAAAAATTATTTTCTAAATAAGAGCTCATAGTAGCCGGGAAAGTTATGTAACTCTGTTGGATTTTTAACACCTTGTACTGGAGATCGTGTGCATGACAAAAGAGGTTACAATAAGGATAAACTTAACATAATTTAAATAAATATTACAGTAAATTATACATAATTTTACCTAATCCACTGTTTTATTATAGTATCTATATTATGATTTTACTTATTTTATTATACAGAACTGAAAATTTTTCAGTTATTTATAATAAAAGTAGGTCTGAGAAAAATATTTTGAAATATTTTATTAAGAATGCTCATCAGTGTCCAAATGGATTACACCACTGAACCCGGAAAACTCCACGTGGCTAGTTCGTTTGTCAGTGGCACTGTGTGTGCGCTGTTCAATGGGCTGGCCACGTGGAGTTTTCTGAGTATTCTTAAAATGTCTAACACCCGAATACTGTCCAGTTTCTCAAAGAAGTCCTCCTAGGAGAATCTCTCTTTAAGCAGATTACGTGTTGCCTTATCCCATTGGTTAGATAGATCCATTTCATTAAGACTTTTTTTAAATTCTAATATAAATAAATAAAATAATGCTACACAATAATAATTAGTATAAAAATTAATTTCGAATTTTTTGTGCTTGTTTACGGGAATTTGCAAAATAAATGTTTCTCCTGCATTATAATTTATACATATTGCAGATGTATAAATTTCTCTTCTCTTCTATTATACAGATTTGAGAATATTCTATAAAAATTAGCACAGATTTAAAAATTATTAAATGAAATATTTCATGGTTGTTGTGTAAATTAATAGTAAGTAAATAATTAATAAACTAAAAAAAATTATGAAAAATTGAAATATTCTAATTAAATCAGATAACATAAAAAACGGTATGTCAAATATTGACTAACTTCATTTACTGATTTGAAAAATATTTATAGCTTCTATGATATAACATACTACAAATTTTTAATTTAATATTTGAAATTAAATGACTACCTAAAATATTTATCTTCTGCCTTATTGCCTGTAAAACGCATTCCGTAATAGTTTAACATAAAATTATTCATAATATTTATGATTTGAATTGATTTCTTTATACAATCAAACGTACAATAACGACCCAACAATAATAGTATAAGATCAAATAAATTGCATAACCCTGTTTTAAAAATGAGAAAATTAACCTACAGATAAACAATGCAGTCAATAATTTGAAAGTCTAATTACTTATATATTACAGTTTAGCACAATTTACACATTATTTATTTATTTTTTAATTACAAAGTTGCACCTGAATTTAGTTGCACCTTAATTATTCAAGGTCGAACTTACCGTTCTCAAATATCCTGTAAAGTACGAACGCGATAAACTCTTCTTCTTCAATTTCTTCCTGAAGCATATGCTTTATATAGAAAAGAGGATAGTCTTTTCTATGATACTCTTTCGAGAGTTTATATGTAGAATTTTCATCCACACAGCAGGGATTTTCCATGTTCAATTAACTTCGAAGACATAGAAATATTCAATTATTAATCATTAAAATTTCTAACATAAAAATATTTTAAATATTATTTGTATTAAAAATCTTTTTACTGTACTTACCTTCTAGATTTGTATCGTTTTACCAAGAAGAGTATGACATTTCGATGGAAGAGTAGCTCTATTTATTACAGAATTTGTTTACATCCTGCTGAAAAAATGACATCACTCGAAATAGCGCTATTGGTCGAAATTAAATTTAAGCACTAGCCAACTTTCACTATCGTTTTAATACTTTTATGACGTCGTACACAAACAACTAATTTATCAAATATTGCGTTGTTATAAAGAAAGATTTACAATCAAACTCTATGCAAAAGATTAAAGTTCAAGTAACACTGTTGAGTTTCATATTGAGATGTTCTCGGTTGAATATATTAGTTTATAAATATATTTTTTTAGCACAAAATGTATCATATACTTAACTAAATATAAAGCAAAAGCACGTAAAACGAAACTTTATGTGCAAGTAAACGTGTGTATCTAGGTGACTCGAATACTTTCGATATAAAGAAATTGTTCTAATTATAAATCGAGTAAGTCGTGTGATGTAGAGATTAACAGGAATTTTCGATTATTATTTCTTGAACTGTACATATTTAAATGTTTTTGTGAAAAACTAAATACAGAATTTCGAACTTTGATAAATTGCTTAAAATTATTAATTACTAGCTGGGGTACCCGGCTTCGCTCAGGGGGTTGATATGAGATTGTGGGGTAGTTGGAATAAAAAAATAAACTTTAAAATATAAGAGGTAAAAATATTTTATTGAAAACATATTCTTACTATTTACAATACTTGTTTATAAACAACATTTTTCATTTTGTTATCCGGGGTACAGTTGTGGTAATCGAATTTTTCCATTTATGCAACAAAATCCTGGTGTTTCTCCACTGAATTTTTTCGCGTTGCAAAATTGGCAGATGTTATCCATTTTTCCGATTACGACGTGTTTGTGTTTGTTATATTCTTTCGTCGGGTCGTAGTGGAATGCTTCATTTGTTAGGTTGTACTGTTTGCTTGTCCTTGTCCGCGCTTTTCGTAGGGTGATATTTGCATGGGTGAGTTGCGTTCGCAGTCTTTTATTATAAGATTATGTCGCAATTCTTGATTCTTCAATTCGTTCATTTCGTTGTTCTTCGGTTTCTCTGCTTCTCACGGTGCTCATTCTCGTTCGTTGGGAACGAGAATGCCTCGCGCTCTTCGACTGTTTCGTTTTTTCGCTGTTCTTTTTGTTTTCGCCGTTTTGCTTCAGAACTGGCAAGAGCTCCTCCTCTTATAAGTTTGGGCATTGTATAAAATATAAATCAAATGAACTTTTTATTAACAAATACACTTTGTCAGTACACTTTACACAGTTTTCACACTTTATTTTCGATTTATATTCAGTCACTGTATCACTTTGACTACTCACACTTCACTGTTTGTTTTTATTCACTCACTGCACTACTTTGGAATTTTCACTTCTTTTTCGGTTCTTCCCTTCGTCACTGATAAGAAACCGACGTTCGAACCCACAACGGATCTTGCTTTATATACCCCCACCAATGGGTAGTCCCACCCATAAAAAAGGGTTTCGAATGGTCCACAATGTTCCAGAACATTCCACAACATTCGAGAGTGTTCTGGAATGTTCCACAATGATCTGGGATGTTTCGGGATGTTCTGGAACATCCCGAAACATTCTAGAATGTTGTGGAATGCTCTCGAATACTCTGGAATGTTCTGGACTGTTCTAGAAATTTCTAGAGGGCGAAACTTCCAGCCCTTATATCTTCAACAGCACGCCCTTCAGGTGAAAACGGGAACCTTCTTCATGACTGGGAGATAGAGGGCTACCACACCATATAACTCCCTTGATCGTACCGGGACTCGTTTTTGAGTTTTAGCGGCACGCACATTGTACACTTACCTTTATAATATATATNCTCTTCCATCGAAATGTCATACTCTTCTTGGTAAAACGATACAAATCTAGAAGGTAAGTACAGTAAAAAGATTTTTAATACAAATAATATTTAAAATATTTTTATGTTAGAAATTTTAGTGATTAATAATTGAATATTTCTATGTCTTCGAAGTTAATTGAACATGGAAAATCCCTGCTGTGTGGATGAAAATTCTACATATAAACTCTCGAAAGAGTATCATAGAAAAGACTTTCCTCTTTTCTATATAAAGCATCTGCTTCAGGAAGAAATTGAAGAAGAAGAGTTTATTGCGTTCGTACTTTACAGGATATTTGAGAACGGTAAGTTCGACTTTGAATAATTAATTGAATAATTCAGGTACAACCTTGTAATTAAAAAATAAATAAATAATCTGTAAATTGTGCTAAACTGTAATATAAGTAATTAGACTTTTATATTATTGACTGCATTGTTTATCTGTAGGTTAAATTTTTGTTTTTTAAACAAGGTTTTGTAAATTATTTGATCCTATACTATTATAGTGTATTGTATTTAATGGCTTTATCACACATTAGCAGATGAGCCCGGCGTTGCTCGGGCAAAAGTAACGATAGCGAAATTAAATTTATTAGATTATAGCCGATCTTACCCGTTTTCACCGGGTGCAAGAATTAGGTCTCTCCTATTCCGAGGCTAATTAGAAAATTTTTAGATGAGCCTAAAAATATGTTCGATTTCTCACAAAAAAGCAAAAAACTGAATTTAAAAAAGTACAGTAGAAGCCAAGTTCACCAGGGTAATCTCCCTCTCCCCTGCCGGGAAATTTCGAAAAATCCCTTCTTAGTGTACAGTACATTCTCATGGCGTACACTAAATGTGTACCAAATTTCAACTTTTAACTGTTTGGGCTCTGCGCTTATTATTGTTATTATTATCAACCCATCTCCATTATATTATAAGATTGAGGCTATTTATCTCATTTATTATATATCTGTATTTACAGTCAAAGGTAACAATTTCCTTACAACTAAACCATTTTAAAATACATTTCGGCTATAACACTCACAGCCTTCATCAGTTAGATTATTTTGGTTTACAGGTTTTTAAAAAATTAACAACGTTATTTTAAACTGAATCTAACTAAAGAAGACTGTGGGTTTTATAGCCGAAATGCTTATTAGAATGGTCCAAATACAGAGATTGTTACCCTTTTTTCACTTGTGTACTACCCGAGCCTTCTGTGTATAGACATTTTCTTTACATCTTTTAGCTAAGCAGTTTTCATTATAACTTATTAAATTGCGTGTGAAGCCATCTGTTATGAGATTTTGTTATAAAATTATTTTAATATTTTTAATTACAATAAAATTGAAAATAGCTTAATTTTGAGGGTATAGATGATGACTTTTATAAAAAAAACAATAAAAAAGTATAAATGTTAGTAACGAGTCAAACGTCATTAAGTCTGGAGATAAATACAATTCCCTTTATCTTACCACCGCCACGACCTTTAATCACCAAAATTTAATAGCATCAATCTCCCTAATAAACAATCCTCCCTGCAAAATTCCATTACTCAATCTTTACCCCATCATGCCATCATGAGATATTAAGCAAAAATAGATGCCAACACACCTACACATATATACATATATATCCACAGAACTTTTTTGCCGATTTTTTTGTTTACTTTTTTAGATACAGGAGTCTCAAAACGTGAAGATTTGCAAAAATCTCGGCGGATCAAATTTGACACGATTCCGATACCTCCCCTTGTTATGTATACAACACAGCCAGGAAAATAATAGGATAATTTTTTTACTACCGAAAAAAATCTTTTCCAAACATCTCGAAAACTGAATTACCGGTACATAAAACCAATTAGGATTCTAACGCAACAAGGTGTTTGTTTATATCTACTGCAGTTTTCGACAATTTTTGGAAACGGATTTTCCCGTAGAAAAAGCATTAAATTCTTAACGCTATTTCCTGGAATCTGCCTAATCAAACAGATTACAATTAGCCTTAAACATTGGCAAAATACAAAGGATATGAACAACTAATGCATCAATAATAATGTAAATTGGTCACTTTTTGATCTTTTTAACTTTATGTAATTAAATCCATTTTTATAATACAGCATAATCAATAAAATTTGAAATTCTCAAATTTTAAAACTGAATAAATATTTCAAATATTTTCATGAAGAAAACAGGACACTCACAGAGAAATNTTTTTATGTTTCATAGAGCGTGGAAAGAAATTCAAAATCACTCGATGTTGAACATGTTGGAAATAAACTACGGAGAATTGCAATGGAAAATCAGTGGACGGCAGAAAAAGCGAAATGATTTGCGTAAATAAATTCGATCGATGCTAAATTGAGAATTTTCATTAACGGAAATCAATCCAGGGGACTTGTTGTTTCTTTTAACATATTGTATGAAGAATTTGATATATACAGAAGTTACATTCTGGAATCTGTAAGTGGTGTTTCGTATTTGAACATCAACAGGCAATATGAGACACATAAAGTAAGTGAAAGAGATCGTCCTTTTATTTTTTTCAATAAAGAATGTAATAATCTTAATAAACGTTGTAATCGATACAGAAACTAAAATTATGTTGTGATACATAAGCGAGATTTTCTTGTTCTAGACAGAAAACTTGACGATATTAACTTAAAAGTCAAATAAAACACGAAAAGGAATACTGTATTATCATCATTAATGTCACGATACATTAAAGACACCGTATATCTTTTATCTATCATGCATTTATTTATTTCTGAAAATATTTAATTTTTTCACATAAGCATTAAATTTAATACAAGGGAGACCGGGGCAAGATCGGCATGTTAAGCTTTACTTAAATTTTGTGTAATAAATACTGCTGTAAACTGAAAAAAAAGCTTTGCATATTGTCTATTGGAATGTTACNTTCAAAGAATATTTAGGTCTGAATCCCTCAGACGTTGGAAAATTCGATGTGGTTTTTACTTCTTACTGTTTAGAATGCTCCTGTCCTACCGTCGAAGCTTATAAATCGGCTATTAAGAAATTAGAATATTTTCTCGTTCCGGGCGGAGCTTTGATAATGATTGTAATTATCGACAGTTCTTACTGCATCTACGTCAACGACTCGGAAAAACTTAAATTTTACGATTTGTCTGTAAGTGAGCAATTGGTGAAGGAAGCTTTAGAAGAAGCCAATCTCGATATAAAACACTGGTACTTTAACAAGGACATCGGAGAAGACGATACTACCAAATGCAAAGGAATTTTAGTTTTGTCTGCCTTGAAAAAAATTGATTAATTTCGGTAAATTAATAATATCCTTCGTACAGATTGTAGCTAATCATTACCTGTAAAGAGGAAAATTATATGGAGTCATAATTCGCTGTGTTTAGGTGAAATGCAATAAAGGCTCTGTTAACACTGCTATGAAAACAAAGAAAATTTATGCTAATGGTTTCTGAAACTGTGATAATGAAAGACGAAATAACTGATATAATCCAATATTGTTAATAAGAATTTATATAATAATATTTCTAGTTAAATGAGAATTTTTTAAGAAAATGTTTAAAAATTAATCGAGTTCATCAACAACTTATCTACAGATAAATCGAGAGATTTAATGCTCTGAGTTTTATGATAATGTTTTAACGTTATTATCTGTATTGAAGTTTATATAAAATTACAATAATAATATTAGATCAAAGTCTTGTCACGATTAATTTCATTGTCAAAGTTCCAAATGAATTTGTTTAACGTTTCATAACGTTGCATATTTTTGCTTTCGTTTAATTTTTAACGCAGATAATTAAAATTATATAAGAGCGAGTGAGTTAATCGATTTCGGTATGAGATCTAAATATAATATTATGTTATTTATTGTTCTTATATATGTTTTGAAAATAAATAACGTATATTAATAGCAGAATTTATATGATAAACGAAAATATAATGAACGAAATATAAATTTATTTATGTTTATATAAATGATTAACTTGGTTGATTCATATTCTCCAGTTATTTTGCTCAATAATTGCACGCAGCGGATATCCTTATTAAATAATTTTTGTCGATCGATATAATCGTGTTGTTAATGTGCTTTTGGCAACTAATAACTGTATTGTTGGCTATTTCCGAGGATTGTATTTTGAGTATATTGTATGCGTGGAGAATTATTGCAGGTTAATGTAAAGAAATGATTAAGAAAATAGTTATATGTAATTATATAGAAATAAATAAAATTCGTATAATATTTTATTTAAAAATTTTCTATTTTTTCATGTTTTATTTCTGTGATAAATTAAACTATTTACAATGTTTTATCGAAGCATTCTGTTTTCATCGATATTATGTAATCAAATGAATTAATAAAGCAGTAACGAGTTTCTCAACTTTCCCGTCAACAATTAAAATTTTGGTGGCGTCATCTGTTATCATATTTTATTTTTAAAAACTTTTTTATATTTTTAACTATTATAAAACGACAAAAAGCTTAGTGTTTAGGGTAGGGGTGAGTTTTATAAAAACAATTATAAACGATAATAATGAGTAAATCGTCATTAAGTCCGACCTAAAATCACAAATAAAAAAAAGTCCTACCTTCTCGGAGGTACACACGACTCCTATTATCTCCTTACCCCTCGACCTGTAACCACTAAAATTTAATCGCATCAGTCCGTCTAATAAGCGAACCAACGTGCAAAATTTCAGAAATTTTCGACAAAAAGCACAGGAGTTATTAAGGTTCAAACACTGTGAACAAAACCATTCCCCCCACACACATATACACAGATACTAATATCCATACATACAGAAATTACTTTCGAATTTTCTGCATGTATTGACGTTAGAAGGTGTCCTGAGTCCANAAAATGGAAAAACCGAAATAAGCCAATAATTCTGATATGTAAATTGCCCTTTATATATTATTTTGAAAATATACGGACATGTATTAGTTTTAAAAATAAGTTTATTACATAAGACAACGATTCTATTATGAAATATTATATAAAATAGTAAATATTCTGCAATATTGTTTATAATTTCTGCTGTTATTCCAACATAACTAATAGCTTTAGCAATTGGTAGTTCAATAAATAACAACAAAAAGTTCTTCATTCATAACGTCAAGCATTACAAAAGTTCTACAGAAAATTCTATTTAAATCTATTTCTTTATCACTTGACTCCAATTCCGGTTTTTATAATTCTACTTATTTTGCTTGTGAATATTATTTATAATTTCTGCTGTTATTCCAACATAACTGATAGTTTTAGCAATTGGTAGTTCAATAAATAACAACAAAAAGCTCTTCATGCATAACGTCAAGCATTACAAAAGTTCTACAGAAAATTTCATTTAAATCTATTTCTTTACCACTTGACTCCAATTCCGGTTTTTATAATTCTACTTATTTTACTTCTGAATATAATAATTTATAAATAAATGAGAAAAGTCTAAGGCTTTAAGATTTCCTGCATACATAAGCAGTCTGTCAACTGATATTCAGCCTAAGATCTACTGAAAGAAATTAATGAAGAGAATTTTAATGAAGTCCGGTGAATTCTGAAAATTATTAGGAATGATAAAATTATTACTGAAGAAGTAGAGAGGAGATATCACACCATTCAATGACTNGCATACATAAGCAGTCTGTCAACTGATATTCAGCCTAAGATCTACTGAAAGAAATTAATGAAGAGAATTTTAATGAAGTCCGGTGAATTCTGAAAATTATTAGGAATGATAAAATTATTACTGAAGAAGTAGAGAGGAGATATCACACCATTCAATGACTTCTCAGGACTGTTAAGAGCGCAAAAGAAAAAAAAAATTGCAGACCGTGTTCTAATACGGCAATATAACTTTAAACAATGGAGGGTTTTAATAAGAGAAATCTAAGAAGGGCAAGGATAACTTGGTTTTAAGTAGCTAAAAGAAAAGCAAGTGATAGGAAAAGCTGGCGATTTATGGTGATCAACCTTCGTAGCATGATGAAGAAACAAATCAGCAACTTGTCGATATTATTTANGAAAATATTATCTGCAAAACTTCGATAAGATTTTCACACATTAAGCCACAAAGCCACGTCAAGGCGACACCCATTTTGTGGTAGTTTTTTGATTTCCAGAAACTGACTCTGATTGCTTGACAGAATAGCAATCAGAGAATAAAACTGGATATTCGTTGCTATTCGATTTAATCAATAAACTGAAATCATTCACAAAAAATCCGGGGAGATTATCCGTTTTGTGAATCGAGATTAAATTGATTATTTTTCATTTTCTAGAAGGAACATTTGCATGTGTGGTTCGGTTGATTCACCATTGGATGCATATCACGTGATTGCTGTTTGCACCTTTTTGTCAAAATTACGTAAGGAGATTTTTGGTGTTACTTGTTTTTCGTTTAATAAAAAAATTTTATCAAAATATATTAAAGTCCTTATTGGGGAAAAATGATTCTCAATATAAATTTGTCATTTGAAATTAAATATAGCAACGGATAAATAATTACTTTAAAAATGTAAATAATTCATAACATATTTGTAGATTATAAATATTTGTATATTAAGATATATAATTATAATAAATAATATCGACAAGTTGCTGATTTGTTTCTTCATCATGCTACGAAGGTTGATCACCATAAATCGCCAGCTTTTCCTATCACTTGCTTTTCTTTTAGCTACTTAAAACCAAGTTATCCTTGCCCTTCTTAGATTTCTCTTATTAAAACCCTCCATTGTTTAAAGTTATATTGCCGTATTAGAACACGGTCTGCAATTTTTTTTTTCTTTTGCGCTCTTAACAGTCCTGAGAAGTCATTGAATGGTGTGATATCTCCTCTCTACTTCTTCAGTAATAATTTTATCATTCCTAATAATTTTCAGAATTCACCGGACTTCATTAAAATTCTCTTCATTAATTTCTTTCAGTAGATCTTAGGCTGAATATCAGTTGACAGACTGCTTATGTATGCAGGAAATCTTAAAGCCTTAGACTTTTCTCATTTATTTATAAATTATTATATTCAGAAGTAAAATAAGTAGAATTATAAAAACCGGAATTGGAGTCAAGTGGTAAAGAAATAGATTTAAATGAAATTTTTTGTAGAACTTTTGTAATGCTTGACGTTATGCATGAAAAGCTTTTTGTTGTTATTTATTGAACTACCAATTGCTAAAACTATCAGTTATGTTGGAATAACAGCAGAAATTATAAATAATATTGCGAAATATTTAATATATTTAATATTTTATATAATATTTTATATTTTATATAATATTTAATAATTTTAAATCTCATAATAGAACCGTTGTCTTATGTAATAAAGTTATCTTTAAAACTAATATTTATCCGTATATTTTTAAAATAATATATAAAGGGCAATTTACATATCAGAATTATTGGCTTATTTCGGCTTTCTCCATTTTTGGTAAACTTGTGAATGAAAAATTTTCACCGTATGAATAGTAGATAATATGGTTTCAGACAAGAGAGATTAATCCCAAGAAGTCGCAAATGTCTTTCGTGATAAGTTGATTTGTTCATTGGATAAGTCTTTCTTTGTTCTTGATTTGTCATCTGCATATGATTTGATACAGTTGGATATTTTCAGTAAAAACTCGTCTCCGGATTTCCTTATTTCCTTTTCCTATCACTTGCTTTTCTTTTAGCTACTTGGTATTTAAGAATGCTAGCACAATCTTTGACATCTTGAAACCGAGTTCTCCTTGTCCGTCTTACATTTGTCCTATTAAAACCATCCAGTGTTTAATCTTTTATTACCATATTCCTTCAAACCATTCCTCCAATCCCTGACTTAGCACATTGAATACAATATTTAAACACTTAACTTGCATATACAATGTGTTTATATTATGGTATACAGTATTGGGATAATTGTTACTGATTTTTGAAGATAATTTTGTTATCCATAGTCATTTCTAGTCAATTACATATCAAGTGAGTTGATTTATATTAATTGTTTCATTGATATTTCTCATAGTATGAGAATATATTGATTCTATAAACGTAGGCCTGCTTTCCGACTTTCCCAAGAAAAGAACTTGAGCGATGTTATTATTAAAAAAAAAACATATTGATTTGTCAAATTATAATACTAATACAAAACAATCTAAGCTTATGTAATTATTAAATTTTTCAAAAGAACCTATAACATTTCAATTCGTTAATTATCATAAATATTGAAGGTACAAAAAAGGTATAGAAAAGACTTATCTTGATTCTTCCTTCTTGTATTATGTGAAAGAAATGTCGAAAAACTTCTGTTTTAACGCAAAACAATCAGATGATATTCTTATCAAATATCTGAAATTAAATATTTATAAAATATATAAAGACGAGTTACGTAAATATAGGGGAGACCGGGACAACTTCGGCATGCGGGGCAAGTTTGTCAAGCGCTTTTTTTAAAAAACAAATTAAAAGGAGACTTTGGTTATAGGTTAGGCAGTTGAGTTTTATTGGTGGCTTGTTGAGTGTAGTGTTTTTATTGTTCTCCAACAAGCGTAGTTGAATTATCAAGCAAATTTTCATTTTCGTTCAATTCCATATAATATTTTT